>NC_061112.1:51752974-51761523 GCF_002878395.1 Capsicum annuum
AAAAAAACTTCTACTAATACTGCTAGTATTTCTAAAGATCATTCTTACAATAATTATCATATGTCTTATTCTTTATCTGAGGTTAATCAACATCTTGTGTTGAGTCAAACTCCAGGTAGAGATACTACCTTTGATGATTTAAAAATAGAAGTTGAAAAATTAAAAAAGGAAATTAGTTTCTTAAAACAAAAACAGATGATCTCCGATCATAGAATTTTGAAAATTGAAGAAAAAATTTCTGACATTCCTAAAAATGCTATTTCTTTTACTTCGAAAGGAAAGGAAAAAGATTTTGAAAACTCTGAAGATTCTGAAATAGATAAACTTAGTCTAAAAAATGATTTGAAAAGGGATTATTTCTTAGGTATGATGCAACTAGTTACTTCTCATAAATAGTATATAAATTGCACTATTCTAATTAATAAGGAATTTTCTATCACTAATATTGCTATGATTGATAGTGGTGTTGATGTCAGCTGCATTCAGGAAGGTTTAATTCCAACCATATATTTTGAAAAAACTACTCACATAATTAAGTCTGCATCTGGTCATAATCTTGACATCAACTATAAATTGCCGTATACTCATATATGTCGAAATAAGGTCTGCATTCTGCATTTCTTCTTTTTAGTAAAAAAAAACCAGTTATACCCTTCTATTATTTTAGGAACACCCTTTATAAATTTTATTTATCCTTATACACATATTGATGCGAATGGTTTTAAGGCTACCTATAAAAATAAATAAATCTCTTATCCTTTTGTTACTAATCCTGTAACAAGAGATATAAATGCTCTTATTGGTATGAAGCAACGACAGGTCAATTTCTTACAATTAGAACTGATGAGTATTAATATTATTGATACACTAAATTCTGTAACGGTCCAATAAAAAATAAAAATAATTTCTAATCAATTGATTGTTGATATTTGTGCTGATCACCCAAATGCTTTCTGGAACCGAAAGAAGCACATTGTTTCTCTTCCTTATGAAGATGGTTTCAGTGAAGAAAAAATTCCCCCAAAATCTCGACCCTGTCAAATGAATACAGAGTTAGTAGAATTTTGTAAGAAAGAGATTGATAGTCTATTGCAAAAGCATCTTATAAGACCTTCAAAGTCCCCTTGGTCTTGTACTGCTTTTCATGTCAATAATGCTGCTGAAAAAGAACGGGGTATGCCTCGACTAGTCATTAATTATAAACCTCTGAATAAAGTTTTAAAATGGATTAGGTATCCTATATCGAATAAAAAAGACTTACTTTCTAGATTATATGATGCTAACATATTTTTCTAAATTTGATTTAAAATTTGGTTATTGGCAAATTCAAATTGATAAAGAACATACTTATAGAACTGCTTTTAATGTCCCCTTTGGACAGTATGAATGAAATGTTATGCCATTCGGTTTAAAAAATGCTCCTTCTGAATTTCAAAAAATTATGAATGACATTTTCAATCCCTATATGGATTTTATCATTGTCTATATTGATGATATTTTAGTATTTTTGAAAACCCTTGAATCACATTTTAAACACCTGAATATGTTTAAACAAATTGTTATACAAAATGATTTGGTCATCTCTAAACCAAAAATAAGTTTATTCCAGACAAATATTAGATTTTTAGGACACAACATTTGTCAAAGTACTATTGAACCTATACAAAGAGCTCTAGAATTTGCTTAAAAATTCCCCGATATTATTACTGACAAAAAACAACTGCAAAGATTCCTTGGATAGTCTTAATTATATTTCTCCTTTTTATAAAAATTTGTCTAGAAATTTAGCTCCATTGTATGATAGACTGAAAAGGGATTACAAAATGCCTTGGACTTAAGTCCACACTGATTTGATAAAATTAATTAAAAAACGAGTTCAATCTCTTCCTTGTACATCTCTTGCAAACCCTAACTGGCTAAAAATTGTTGAAACTGATGCTTCGAATATTGGGTATGGCGGAATACTTAAATAAGCTAATCCCCAAACAAAAACAGAATGTTTGATTAGATTTTAATTTGGTAAATGGACTGAAATCCAAAAAAAATACGCCACAGTAGCCCATCAAATGCTAACTATTGTAAAATGTGTTTTAAAATTTTAAGATGATTTGTATGACCAAAAATTCATAGTCAGAACTGATGCTCCATCCGTTAAATATATGTTTGACAAATACTTTAAACATGATGCCTCTAAATTAATATTTGCAAGATGACAAGCTCAATTAGCCCCTTTTGATTTCGAAATACAATATAAGAAAGGTAGTGAAAATTCTTTGCCTGATTTTCTATCTCGAGAATATTTAATCGATTAACATGAATTTTTACACATACTTCCTCTCTGAGAAAACTATAATTACTATTATCAAATGCATTCCTTTAAATGAAGATATTCATTTTCTTATCTTAGAAAATCTGGTTCGTGGTATAATAGAAGAAGAATTATTCCTTAACCACGATGAATTTCTTGATAATGATATTTATTGGTTTGATATTGACTTAAGTGATTAATATTTACAGGATTAAAAGGAATAATGAAGCTCTTTCTGCACTTCTTCTCTCAAAAACTCTTAATCACTTTTATAAAGGCAACTCCTTTAAATGCGGACATGCACATGCTTATATTACGGAAGGTCATTAATGATCTTATCACAAAGGACACACTTTATGAAGATCTATTCGAATATATGTTATGGTATGCTGATCAAATTCCTGATTATTGATGTCGCATGGATCCACCCTGGCAAACAGCCAGAGGACGTGGTAGAGGTGGACGAAGTCAAAACTCTTCATATTACGGAGGACGAACAAATCCTACTTATTTTGGTAATAGAAATAATTCTGCATATAGCTCTGCAAGTTTTAATTTTCCGGTATTACAACAAGGAAATAGAACTTTGGTCACTTTAAAAATTCTCCAGGAAGGATCATCATCAAAAACTCAGAATATTGGTTCCTCAATTCATTTGGAAGATATTCCAGAAGATCATCCTTTGTACAAACAACTTCAATCTTATATATCCGATCATTAAAAAACTGCAGATTCATTTGCATCTATAGTCCAAGAAAACTCCGAAAATAAACCCACATATGAGAAATTGGATGCTAGAGAACTCATCCTACTTATTGAAAATCCGCATATTCCTCTACAAGAAAATTCTGAAGAAGCATGGCGATTACTCCAAAAATACTTAACTACTAATGTTTATTTCACAGGACAATCTTATAAAACACGAACTTTTTATGAAAATATTTTGGTTCAGACATTCAGTGCAGACTTTGAGCACAGTCCGATGGGAGACACTACCCCGGGTGTACATGGATATTCCAAGATGATTGTTAAAAGGCTTATCTCTATTGAAGAATGGGGAATTTCATCTGTAATATAATATAATATAATATAATATAATATAATATAATATAATATAATATAATATTTAATATCTTGTATTGGTTGTTTCTCGCAGTGGACATGAAAAAGTATAAAACAATAATTAAAATGGGATGAATCGATTACTCTTGTAAAGGGTGTTTAAAAAATAAACATACTAAGTAAATTGACCAAATTGAATAATCAATTAATGTAGTTTAATTATAATTTAATATCCTTATAGATCCTTATTGAGTTAATTTAGTCAATACATATCAAAATAAATTTATTTTTAACTATAACTAAACAAATAAATTCTCGTAAATTTTACAAAAATATCAATATTCTTTTTCTATTTATGATCTTCATCGAAGAGTAATTATTAAATATTTCAAATCATGTCAATATATAGAATCAAATTACTTGTAGATTTTTTGATATATTTTAGTTCTCTGGAAATATCTACTTCCTCATAGATAATATTTTTTATTTAAAATTATCCAATTATGTGATTAACAACTCTAATAATTATAAAAATTTATCAACAAGACTTTTTAACATATCATTAGATATACTGATTGTAAAATAAAAAAAAATGGATAATATAAATTATATTTCTAACTTAAGATTATTAATTTTATACTTTGAGTTAAGCCCGAGCCTCACGAGACTAGTATATATAAGAGGGGATCTTGAGATTTTGGTAGTTCTCACAAGAGATTTTTTGAGATGTCAACTTTTTTGTGAAATGAATTAAATATACACGGCAACTAATAGTGTCATTTTATTACATGTTTTCATTTTCACCTTATTTTTTTTGTTAAAACTATTCCACTTGAATTTTTATAATTAAATTTTTCTTGCTACTTGTTAGAAGATTATTTAATTAAACCTCCTTTCATTTTAAATCAATAATCACTTTAACTAATAAAATATTCAAGCTAAATTTTAATACAAAATAAAAATATTCAATGATTTTCAACTAAACCTCATACATAGTTCGTTTTGATATTATTCAATTCTCAAAATGATATAATTAAAATGTGACGAATAGAGTACTCTTGTAAGGGGCGTGAAAAAACAAACATGATAAATTAATGGACCGAATTGAGTAATTTATTAATGTAGTTTAATTATCACTTAATATCCTTATAGATCATTTTTTAATTAATTTATATAAAGACTCTAAATTAAGGTTATAATTGAAATCATTGGTTTTGTTTTAGATGATTCTATCAATGAAAAAAAATATTTTGCAGCAAGTATTGCCGCTAAAATTATGAGCGAAGTTAAAACTCAATAAATATCAAAATAAATTTATTTTTAGCTATAACTAAGAAATTACATACTAGAAGATTTATAAAAGTGTCAATATTTTCTCTATTTATGATCTTCATCAAAGCGTAATTATTAAGTATTTTAAATCATGTCATCATATAAAATATCGAGTTACTTGTAGCTTTTTGATATCTTCTAATTGTTTGTAATACTTTCTTCCTCATAAATAATATTTTATTTAAAATTATTCAATTATGTGATTAACAAACTTAATAATTATGAAAAATTATCAACAAGACTTGTTGAACATATCATTAGATTAGACTAATAATAAAGTATATAAGTATATGTGTGTGTGTGTGTGTATAATACAGATTATAGTTTTAAATTAAAATTATTATTTTTTATACTTAGAGTTTAGGTCCGGGCTTGGCGCGAACCTCGTGAAACTAGTATATATATATATATATATATATATATATCAGTAAGAAAGTCCAACATTACTCGATTTCGAGGAAAAATATAAAAATCATTGAAATAAACAATTATAGACAGGTACACGAGAAAATCAAATATGGTTCGCTAATCAAATCATAGCAAGAGAGATTCTAAACAATAATTTGAATCAACTTGATAAAATAATTCAATATATTCTTAAATTATTCAATTAAATAATAATTGAATAATTTAAGGATTTCTCTTTCATATTTGATATTGATTAGTGAGCTAATCAATATGTAATGGAACTCTATTCGCTTTTCTAGTTGTTATAGAAAATAATAGAATTAGGAAATCCTCTATTTACTATTCACTGAATAATAACTTTTTTGTTGACAAAAGAATAAAGATTGTTTCTATTCCAAGGTGGGGAGTTTGATTTTCCCCACCAAGATTGTTTGTATTCCAATGTGGGGAGTTTGATTTTCCCCACCGACCTATTTGTTTGCAGAATTAAATTAAAAAAATTCTATATTTTCATTCTATTTCCATCTCTCCATATCTAGAGAAGAACGTATATAAAAATCTTTAGTGAAAGTTAAGAACTCATTGAAACTAATTGATTCTATTTTGCAACCTTTGTGTTTTGTCTAACTTTCTAACTTTTTGTTTTCTCTAAATTATTATATAGACCCCATGTATATCTTGCCCTTAACCCAATACAGAAAACTGCTTAATGAAATTTTGTATGACTAATTATCAATTTTGAGCGATGCAAAATAGGTTCTTTTCTTTCTATTTTGTCGTCAAAATCCCTTTTTTGTTTTAGATTTATGAAAAATAAATAAATAATAAATTATTGATTAAACAATGAAAACAAAACCTTTTTGAACTCTATTCCTTAATTGATTATAGAGCGGTTTAGTTACAAGAGTTCAATTCGCGGAAAGCATAAAATGTAGGAAAGTTTCAAGTTAAATAAAAAAACTAAGACTCTAAACTCAAATCTAAAATAATGAACCTTCAATCTCCAATTCCTATTCGAACAACTTTTTATTGTTATTAATCCAATTGAATCATTACTAAACTAAAGTAGCTTAATCTCGACGATTGCTTATTCATAGGCTATTATGAGTTCAAAACAAGCCGCTATGGTGAAATTGGTATACACGCTGCTCTTAGGAAGCAGTGTTAATGCATCTCGGTTCGAGTCCGAGTGATGGCATACCGTCTTCTAAAAAGGATAAATAGATTTTATAATGAATTCAATTCCCGATTTTTATTTTAGAACTATGTAATTAAGGGACTCTTCTTTTTTAAGATTGAAAATAAGCAAATAAAAATAAGAAGAAGAATTAAGCAACTTCAATTTTCGAATGATGATAAGTTAGTGAGAAAAATTGAGATGTTGGTATGAGCTCAAAGGATCATGAACCCCACGAGACCTTTATCAAAATAAGAAGAGAAGTAAAAGTAGAAGAAACAGTGAAAGACTCTCAATGTATAAAAATCCAAAAAGTTTTCTTCAAAGAATTATTTAAATATGGTAGATTTTTTATTTTTATTCCATAACGAATTTAATCAATATTAAAATAATATGGATTCCAAACAAATAAAACCATACAAATAGAAAAATATGAGAATTTTTTTACCATAATGAGTCATAAAGAAGGGATAGTGGCACTATAAAATATCTATTTATCCAATTAAATTTAAAATTAATCCAAAATTTATTGTCTTCTTTTATGTGGGATAATAATAATTTAATAAAAGAGAACACTCATTCTTTTTAATCCTTACAAGAAATTTTTGAAGCTTTAATAATCTTGTAAGATTTCACCAATTGAAGAAACATCTACATAAAGTATGTTATTGAGAGGCTAGCGTTGGATGGTTTTAGGCGGGGTAGGGGTAGGCCGAAGAAGTACTGGGGTGAGGTGATTAGGCGGGACATGGAACAGTTACAGCTCACCGAGGACATGACCCTAGATAGGAAGGTCTGGAAGACGCGAATTACGGCAGAAGAGTAGGGCCAGATTGGGTCGCTAGTGTAGGGAATTACTTGGTGGGGTTTTTTGTTTTGTTTTTTTTTTTTTTTTATCCCCGTTATGATTCCGTATTCAGTGTTCCATGCTTATTACGAATCTGTGTGCTTTCCTCTGCTTTCCTCTGTTTTATATTCCTTATGGGTGCCGTATTTATGTTATGTCATCTGCTTCTGTGCTTTACTATGTGTTTGTGTGATATCTTGTGCCTTGAGCCGGGGGTCTTTCGGAAACAGCCTTTCTACTTCATCAGAGGTAGAGGTATGGACTGCGTACATCTTACCCCCCCCAGACCCCACTAAGTGGGAATACACTGGGTTTGTTGTTGTTGTTGTAATATTTTAGTCATTAATCATTCAATAATTTGTAGCATCAAATGTTTTGTATTAATTAGATATTGTATTATTTTTTTAAAAAAATGAATTAGCCAATATAAAGTTTAATTGAGAACAAATAATGAAACTAACTAAAGATAAGACAAAAATCAATTTAGATCGTTAACACTTAAAAACTTTCACTAAAATAAAAAGGTTAAAAGTTTTAGTGTGTGCATTTGTTTGAAAATTAAAAGAGAGAATAAAATATACCATAAGAAAAATGTTATTGTTACCTTATAAAAACTTTTTTCACTCCATTTTAATTTATTTGGTTTTGACTTAGCACGAATTTTTTTATTTTAAAAAAGTAACAGATATTTTTGAATCTTATGATTTTAAACTAAAATATGTAGAAAGAATCAAAATATCTGTTGATCTTGTTGTCTTAAACATGTCACGTGAACAATTAAAATTAATCCAAAAAAGAAAAGATTTTTGTTTAAAACAAACTAAAAAAATAGGACAACAAAATTGAAACGGATATGTAATTTAACATTTTTAAAATATCGAGAAATAATCGAACTTATACCGTTAACTAATATAATGGTATAAAACAAACAAAAAATTTAAAAAATACAAATATAAATGTTAATGTAGTTTGAGCCCAAACTTAGTACGAGCCAAACGACACTAGTAACTATATATAAGGGAGGATCTTTGAATATATTTATTTTGTCCATTTTAACCTTAATTAAACTTTAATAACTTTGCAATATTTCACCAATTTTAGTAAATTTGAACAATTATATGAATTTATTAAATGACACGCAAAAAGTGATGAGTCATAAAATAAATGAAGGTGACGCCATGAAAGATATTTATTAAACCAATTAAAAATTAATACAAAATTTATGGTCTTCTTTTGTGTAACAACAACAACAACAACAACAAAGGAAGAAGAAGAAGAGAAAGAAGAAGAAAAAGAGGAGAAGGGAGAGGAAGAAGAAGAAGAGGAAGAAGAAAAAGAGGAGGAAGAAGAGGAAGAAGAGGAAAAGAAGAAGAAGAAGAAGAAGTAGAAGAAGAAGAAGAAGAAGAAGAAGAAGA
>NC_061112.1:51761623-51847777 GCF_002878395.1 Capsicum annuum
AGAAGAAGAAGAAGTAGAAGAAGAAGAAGAAGAAGAAGAAGAAGAGGGGGAGGAGGAAGAAGAAAAAGAAGAGGAAGAAGAAGAGGAAGAAGAGGAGGAAGAAGAAGAAGAGGAGGAGGAAGAGGAAGAAGAAGAAGAGGAAGAAGAAGTAGAAGAGGAAGAAGAAGAAGAAGAAAAAGAAAAAGAAGAAGAAGATAAAGAAGAAGATGAAGAAGAAGAGGAAGAAAAAGAGGAAGAAGAAGAAGAAGAAGAAGAAGAGGAAGAAGAGGAAGAAGAGGAAGAAGATGAAGAAGAAGAGGAAGAAAAAGAGGAAGAAAAAGAGGAAGAAGAAGAGGAGGAGGAGGAAGAGGAAGGCGAAGAAGAAGAAGAAGAAGAAGAAGAAGAGGAAGAGGAAAATGAGGAGAAAGAGGAAGGTGAAGACGAAGAAGAAGAAGAGGAAGGCGAAGAAGAAGAAGGAGAAGAAGAAGAAGAAGAAGAAGAAGAAGAAGAAGAAGAAGAAGAAGAAGAGAGACCTAAATTATTTAGTCCTTACAAGAAATATTTTTAATCTATTTTATCCTTAATTGAAGATTTAATAACTTTGTAAAATTTCACCCATTGAAGAAACATTTGTCAAAGTATTTTTACCTAAATTATTTAGTCCTTACAAGAAATATTTTTAATCTATTTTATCCCTAATTGAAGATTTAATAACTTTGTAAAATTTCACCCATCGCAGGAACATTTGTCAAAGTATTTTCTTTGAATTGTACGTTTCAATTATTTAATTTAATTTAAATTCTATCTTACTTAATATATTAACTTTATTAACGGGATCATACAATAATTCGCAGGATCAAATATTTTTATATCATGTAAATATAAAAAATAATGAAGTTAATTCAACATAAGACAAAAATTTAATTTAGATCATTAAATACTTTAATCTAAGAACTTCCAATAAAATAAAAAGGAGAAAAGTTTTAGTACATGTAGTTGCTTGAAAATTAAAAGAAAGTCTAATATTCTCTGTAAAAAAATTATTTTTAAACTTACAAAAACTTTTGCTCCCTTTCGTTCAATTTGTTTGTCTGATTTTTACTTAGCACAAAATTTTAAGAAGTAACGAAGATTTTCAAATTTGTGGTCGTACATTACAACAACATAACCAGTGTATTCCCACCTAGTGGGGTCTGGGGAGGGTAGAGTGTACGCAGACCATACCGCTACCTCAAGAGAAGTAGAGAGACTGTTTTCGATAGACCCCCGGCTTAGGACCAATAACAGTATAACAAATACAAAAAGTAAGTGCAGATAAACTAGTATGGTACACAAAACAAACTAACATTATAACAAACACAAAAGATAAGTGCATAATAAACTAGTACGAGATGCAAAAAAGCCAACACCACTAGCCCTAAAAACTACAGCCACAACACTACGAACCAGAAACTCTCCTATTACTACCACCGCGCTCTCAGACCCTAACCCTCTACCCTAATCCGCGTTCTCCACACCTTCCTATCAAGGGTCATGTCCTCTGTAAGCTGTAATAGCTCTATATCATGCCTAATCACCTCCCTTCAATATTTCTTCGGTCTACCTCTAGCCCGCCTAAAACCATCCATAGCCAGAGTCTCACACCTTCGCATTGGAGCATCAGGCCCCTCCTTATCACATGCCTGAACCAACGTAGCCTCACTTCTCGTAACTTATCCTCCACCGAGGCAACTCCCACCTTCTCCCAAATAATCTCATTTTCACCCTATCTTTCCTGGTATGTCCACACATTCATCGCAATATTCGCATCTCCGCTACCTTCACCTTTTGGATGTAGGAGTTCTTAACTGGCCAACACTCCGCTCCATACAACATAGTCGTCCGGACTACCACTCTGTAGAACTTACCTTTAAGTTTTGGGGGCACCTTCTTATCACAAAGGACTCCCGAAGCGAGCCTCCACTTCAACCACCATACCCCAATACGATGAATGACATCCTCGTCAATCTCACCATTATCCTAAATTATAGACCCCAAATACTTGAAACTCTCCCTCTTTTGGATGGCCTGAGAGTCTAGCTTCACAACCACTCCATCTTCTTGCGACATATCATTGAAATTACACTCCAAGTACTCCGTCTTGGTTCTACTTAACCGAAAACCTTTAGATTCAAGCTTCTATCTCCAAATATCTAACTTATCATTAACTTCACTCCGAGTCTCATCGATCAGAATCACATCATCTGCAAATAACATACACCAAGGCACCTCCCTTTGAATATGTCACATCAAAACATCTATCACCAAGGCAAAAAGAAATGGGCTAAGAGTTGATCCCTGATGCAACCCTATCAAAACCATAAAGTGCTCTGAATCTCCACCTACCGTCCTCACACGAGTCTTCGCACCATCATACATATCCTGAATTGACCTAGTGTACGCCACGGGCACCTCTCTAGCCTCCAAGCACCTCCACAGAATTTCCCTGGGAACTCTGTCATATGTTTTTCTCTAGATCAATAAACACCATGTGCAAGTCTTTCTTCCTCTCTCGAAAGTGATCCACTAATCTCCTCACAAGGTGAATGGCCTCAATGGTCGAGCGACCAGGCATAAAACCGAACTAATTCTTAGAGATTTTCACGATCCTCCTTATCCTCAACTCTACCACCCTTTCCCAAACCTTCATAGTATGACTCAACAACTTAATACCTCTATAGTTGTTACAACTCTGAATGTCTCCCCTGTTCTTATATACTGGAATCATCGTGTTCCACCTCCACGCTTCAGGCATCTTAGCAGCTCTAAAGATAATATTAAACAACCTTGTCAACCACTCCATAATATTAAACAACCTTGTCAACCACTCCAAACCTGCCCCGATAGTGCTTTTCCAAAAATCTACTGGAATCTTGTCTGGCCCCATCGCCCTACCCCACCGCATCCTGCGAATAGCTTCGTTGACCTTATTAACCTCGATACGCCTACAATAACTATAATCGTAACCCTCCTCAGATATTTCTAATTCTCCCAACACAGAACCTTTATCCCCCTCATCGTTTAAAATTTTATGAAAATAGGACTGCCACCTTTCTCTAATGAGGGCATCCTCAACCAACACTATACCATCATCTCCTATGATGGACTTCACTTGGTCAAGTTTACGAGCCCTCCGCTCCCTGGACTTGGCCATCCTATACAACTTCTTATCTTCATCTTTCTCCTCTAAAGCCGCATACAAACTCTCAAAAGCTGCTGTCTTAGCCGTCGTAACTGCTAACTTAGCCTCTTTTCTAGCTACCTTATACTCCTCCTTATTTTTCTACCTTTCTTCATCATCCTTGCTCCCAACCAACTTAGCATAAGCCATCACCAGCCTCCTCGATATTTTCCAGATTGACCTCTCGAGATACCCAACACCTCTCTAGCGGTCTCCCTAATGCAACTGGCAGTCGTCTTTAAAATTTTGTGGTCGTACACTAAAGATGTAAAAATGATCAAAATTAAGGTTATTCAAAATCAAATCGTAATCGATAACTCGACTGCAAAATTAACTTTAGATTATTGATAATGTGTTATCGGATTAATGGTTGGTGAATAAATTAAAATTTATAGTTAATGACTTATTGATGCGAGCAGATTACTCAATTTTCTCATCAGACAAATCATTAACCCGTTAAGAATTATCAATTTATGTGTTTACCTCCTATATATATAAAGTATCTCTTGTATAAATTCAAAAATTAAAACTTCAATCAATATTCTATTTACTTCTTAGATTAGGAAATAAGCAACTTCTTGTGACTTCTAACTATAAAGTGTAGTCGGTTTTCCTAAAAGATAAATGAAAGTTGAAATTAATTCTTAATCAAAAAGATAAATTATTCTTGACAACACAAAAGACCACAACAAAAATAAAACAACTCCAATGTGTTCTTCATAAAGTTTAATATAAAACTAGAAATTTCAAACTATATCAAAGTTTTGATTTTTATAGTCAATCCAATAATTAAAAAATGCTTCTACATACATTTCAGTTTTGAAGAAAATTCTCATTTGATTTTATGTTATAATCTATTAAAAATATTGTACGAACAAACTCAACAAGCCTAAACCATTGATAAATAGATGAGCACTATATACAAACAACTTAGTCAGTGAAAAAATGACAGACATACAAACAACCTCTCAATATTTTACTATCACTTAAATTTATCCAATACATTGCCCGATAATCGTCTGTTTATTGCTAATTAATTTGATATCGAACCAACTGTTATCTTATTAGTTGGCTTGCAGATTAGTACATTTAAAAATCAATAACCAATAAGTCAAACTAATAAGCATAATTATCTGCCCGATCCGCCGATAAGCAATCTAACCAAAAATTTCTAATCTTATGGTCTTTCAAAATTAAGGGTTTCCCAAGGAAGGCAAGAGACATTCTCCGAAACAGACTAAAAAATAAAATAGGACCAAAAAAATAAAATTGATATATAATTTAAAATTTTAAAAATATTTAGAAATTGTTAAACTATCTTTAGCAAATATAATGTAACAAAAACAAACAAAAATTAAGAGTAACAAAAAATAGAAAAAAATTACAATGTAAAGGTTAATATAGCTTGGGTCTGAGTTTAGCGCATGCTAAATGACACTAGTATTTAAATAAATGAAGTGTTACATAACCAAGAAACAATAGAAATACTTTTCAAAAGAAGATTTCTTCCCTACCAAACACACCCTTAGGGGTCGTTTGGTAGAGTGTATTAGAAAATATAATGCATGTATTAATTAATGTGTACTACCAGTACCTTGTTTGGTACGTTTTTTTGCCTATGTGCATTAGTTATACACTCTATTGTGTATTGAAGTGTGTATTAGTAATACACTCCATTTCCTATGTATTAGTAATATAAACACTTTTAACACATGCATTAACTTATTAAATGACCTTAATACCCCTTAATTTCCCTCTCAAAATATTTCGCAATTTCTTTTCCCGCTATTTTAATTTTCAATAATGAATCTTCTCAAAACATTTCACAATTTCTTCCCGTCATTTTAATTTACAACAATGAATAGTTGATTTAAATAACCGCAACATATTTTTGTTTTGCTTGGAGGGTCTTTAAGAAGATTTAAAAAAAATTAATGAGACTATTCCTTAATTTTACATCTTGAATTTTATTTTTGTTTCTACTATGTTTTCATGCGCAAAGCCGAAAGATTTTACAATTAATCATAACTAATACAAACATTATTAATGCAAACATTATTAATACATTATATTTTACATTATTTTTATACACTCTACTAAACTCCCTTAGTTTATTAGGAAGTAACTACACTAATTAGGCAGATAGCCTGCAATAATGGTCTTCAAGACCCACGTGAAACTATATCAAGAAGATGAGAGCAACAGATGCCCTCTTTCAGGTGTGTGTCTATCTACAAAAAACAAAGAAGTCATAAATCACAAATAAATTTGTAAGGTTTGAGGGACCAATGTTATCCAATTGGGAAGCGGCTCCTCCTCTCCAGTGTCATTCCCCTCCATTTCCCTCTTGATTTACGACATGTGTCACTGATTAAATATGGAGAGGAGTTGCTTCCTGCTAATTGTGGGTTGGATGATTAAAATTTCAGGGCAATGTAAATAAATTTAATTATGGAAAATAAATTATTGTAGGACATGATCTAAATTGAACTGTGTTTTTTCCTCCGCCAACTTATTTCAGAAAGATGGTAATTAGTTTAGTAATATCAGCCGGTCCTTAAAAGTAGAATTTTGGAAATTAACCAAGAGGCCAATCAACCACTTTTACTAAAGGGTGTATTCGGTGTGGAGGAACAAGTGACCGTTTACTTATTTACTTGTGTTTGATATATAACTAAAAAATATTATCTTAAAAATATTTGCATATATTTAACGTAAAATTAAACGAGCGAAACTTTGAAGAAAAAACTTGAATAAGTTTGTTTTCTGAAGGAGCTATTCGTCTTAATTTGTATTATATTAAGATGCGAGAAATGAATGGAAATAGGTGAATAGGTGTTTATGATGGGAGGGCAAAGGGTTGGGAGCGTGGAGTGGGGACCAAGGGGGGTTGAGGTAGAGTGGGTGGAGTGGGTCCAAGAAGGAAGGGGGGTGAAGTAAAGTGGGTGGGATTGGAGTGGTGGTGGGTTGGGGTTTGGTGGTCGGGGTGGGTGGTTGTGACTTGTGAGGGCGGGAGAAGGCTATACCAACTTGTTTGTTTGTTTTTTTACTTTTTTTTATAATGACTACGACTTTTTTTAATCACTAATTGAGTTGATGTTTACCAAAATACATATCAAAAAATTAAAGTACGAAAAAGATTTACTATAAAAGGGAAAGGTTAGAATTAAACGTACAGGTGGAGACTTTCTTTCAACTAAAAATAAAAGAGTTAATACATAAAAATGACCCTAAACTTGACACTAAATTGTAACTTTGATCTTAAACTTTGACAGTGCACAAATATGACTTTTAACTATTTAAAATTGCACAAATATGACCTCCAATCTTACGTGGCAAAACGCGTGTTCAACACGCAAAACTGGGTGCGTTCAGCTTAAAATCTAAGGGCGTAATACATAAATATGACCTTAAACTTTGACAGTGCACAAATATGATCTTTAACTATTCAAAACTGCGCAAATATGACCTTTAAATGACTCTTTACTATTATTTTTGGCTCAAAGATGAAAATGACATCTATTTTCTTTTGCCATTACAAAGAAAGAGCAATATTGAAGATTTATTAATTAGGCAGGTCAGCCTCATATAAAAAAATCGAGCGGGTATGTATATATATTATAAAGCAGAGGACGAATTTAAGTTATATAATATATCTAAATATTATTTATTTAAATATTAAATTAAAGATGAAAATATACTAATAAAAATTATAGTTTTAATAAAACGTTATTAAATTAATGTTATTAAGGGATAGTAGTAGTAGTATATTAAATTAACGTTATCAAATTAACATAATTAAAATGTTATTAAATTAACGTTATTAAAACGTTATTGAATTAACGAGGGGCGGACCTATGTGGTTGCCATGGGGTTCACCCGAACCCCCTCAGTAAAAAAATTGCGTTGTATATATATAAGATATAAAAAGTATATTTATGTACGTATATTAATGTTGAACCACATGAAACAAGGCACTTAGATAGGTCAATGGTGTTATTTGCTCTTCTTAGGCGTTTCCTTCAGCCTACTGTGCGGGTTTGATCCCTGCTAGTGATTATTTTTTTTTAATTAAAAAAAGTTAGGTGTTGCTGTTATAGAAATAAATAAAATGATAATAATAATAATAATTTTTTAAAATTAAAAAAAAAGTTAGGTACTGTTACTATAGAAATAAATAATAAAATTATTATTGTAATAATAATAATAATAACAATAATAATAATAATAATAATAATAATAATCATAATCATAATAATAATAATAATAATGACGTTGTTTTAACACAAAAAGCAAAACTTTGATAATGCACAAATATAACCTTTAACTATTCAAAACTGCACAAATATGACCTCTCTCCAAGTTAGCCCTTTTAACAACGTGGCACTGTGTGATTGGATTACCTTTCCACGTAGGCGCGAGTGAGACTCACGCATGGGGTTGCAAAATTGGAGGTCATATTTGTTCAGATTTTGAATAGTTAAAGGTCTTATTTGTGCACTAGCAAAGTTTAAGATCAAAGTTATAATTTGATGTGAAGTTTAGGGTCATTTTTATGTATTAACTCAAAAGAAAATTATCTTAATATATTGATTTCTTATACGTCAAAGGGGTGTTAATAATTTTTCTTAAAAAAAATTGATGTGCTCACCAAATCTAACTGTACTAAACCAATAATTAGGTTCCTTTAAATAAAATTAAAGAATATAAATCTATGATTGTATCTATTAATTGAATAATTTTTTAATTATTTAAAAATAAATTAAGAAAGATCGAATCATACCAAATATATTTAACTATACGTGTAACGTATGTTTTATATATCAAACTTAAATAATGAACATAAATATTTTTTTCTTAAGTCTAGGGTGATGGAAACAGTTGTAAGTCTACACGTTATTAATTTTAGAAGTCTCCACTTCAAAATCTATTATGCTATTTATATTGAAATTAAATTGATTCAACACATTGGATAATTAGTTTCAACATATTCCAATGATCTTGAGTAGCAAGCTACAAGGGGGTTTGGGCCACAGGCGACAAAAAAGTTTTAAAATAAGGTGTAGGTGACACAAGTATTAATTATTAGTTGGAGGTGACAATTAGTTTATTATATATTAAGAAAGTTAGAGAAGTTTTAAAATAACCCATAAGTTTTTAAATTTACACTTTGATCCCAATGTATACCTAAAATAACAGGAAACGGAGGAAAAAAAGACGTTTTCTCTCTTTTCTCATCCATTGTTGTTTTCTCTCTCTTAACAATTTTTGTTGTTAATTGTTTTTGTTTCTGCTGCTTTATTCATCATCTTCTGCTTCATCTTCTTCTTGTTGACCATTTGTTGTTGTTGTTGTTGTTGGTACAGCGCTACTGCTGCGATCTGACCAATTTCTTAAGTCAAATTTTGTTTACTACATCACTTTCCACTTTGACATTACTTCATAGGTTACTTTGGTAAGTAAATTTATGATTTTTATTCGTATTTGTCATCTGGGTACACCTCTATTTTTACAACAATGGATAGAATCCCGATTATGAATCCAGCATAAGTGCCCACAATTTAAACAGATCAATCATCTAGTGCATCAGATGAGTAATCTGTTGCATCATACTATTTATCTGTTGCATCAGACGTATTATCTATTGCATCAGGATGTTTATCTGTTGCACCAGACTAATTATCTGTTGCATCAGAATTTTATCTGTTGCACCAGACTAATTATCTGTTGCAACGAATGATTAATCTGTTTGAAACAACACAAATCAACTCCTGCCACAAACCCAATAGATAAATCTTGCTATTGCTACTGGATTCTAAATTATTTCTTTTTACGTCGAATCATCGAAATGTTTGTTGAGAAGATAATAGACAGAATGAAAATTAAATATAGATTAAAACGTCAAAGATCAAACATAATTTATTTATTAAACAAATAAAAATACATATAATAGACTAAAAGAAAAATAATAGTCTAATTATTATTATTATTATCAGCATCATCATTGCCAACCGGCCAATCTTCAACCGGAAGTAGAAACAAGGCCCTCCTCAGCCTGCGTATCTCGCGGAGCATTCTTGATCTAACTCCTCCCAATTTCCATTGCAGATCACGAACTTGATTTCGAAGTTCATTCACGGCGTCTTGCAAAAAAGCAACGTTTCACACTGGGTCAGCCATAATCTTATCTTCTAGAGTGTAATATGAAAGACGAGATGCAATAAATAAATAGAGTGTGTATTTGAATGAACGATTGAGTAAGAACGGACCTATTTATAGAGGATTGAATTTTAATGAGAGGCAAAAAGGCGGAACTATTCACCTCCATACATTAATTAAATTTTTGATTAAATTAAGAAAATAAATATTGTGATATAAGTCATGACTTTTCAGATTATTATTATTATTAATTAGTCTTTCGAAGAACCATTTTTATTGAGTTGTGGCAACAGATTCTATATCTGTTGCATCAGATAACACATCTATGACAATAAATATATTATCAGTTGCAACAAATATAAAATATGTTGCATCAGATAACATATCTTTTGCAACATATAATCTAACTGTTCACCTCTATTTATTAGTTACATTTTTTATTAATGTGAAAAGTAATGAATTAATTAAATTAAGAAACATTGTGATAAATCATGACTTTTCAGATTATTATTATTAATTAGTTCTTTCCAAGAACTACTTTTATTGAGTTGTGACTCGATATAGGTTGCATCAGTAAATCATCTGTGACAACAGATATATCATCTGTTGCAACCATAGTGAACCTGTTGCATAAGATAATTTAATTATTACAACATATAATCTACTTTTTAAAAAAAAAAAATAACTATATCATCATATCATTCATCCAAATTTGCTTACTTTTTTATTTTATAAATAAAAAAAAACCTTTTCAATTTTCTTAATAAAATAATAATTATTTTATTATATAATAAATAATTTAAAAAACAAAAATAGTGAAAAGTCATGATTAGTTATTAAAATTATGGTTATAAATTGTGTTTATTATTTATTACCTTATTATTTATTTACGAAACATTTTTCATATTGAATAATCGGAACTCCGAGTCATATTTTTCTTTTCACCCTCTCAATAACAACAATAACCCTTTTTTATTAATAACCGTCAGGTGCAACATATGATCGATCTGTCGTAGCAGATTAACCTCTAACTGTTGACACAAATTACTACTCAATCCCTACCACCAACCGTCGACATGTTGAGAACAAGGAATAAACAGAATAATTATTATTAAATACTAAATAAGAATTAAAAATTCAAAGTCGACAACAAAATGAAATGAATGTTCATAGATTTTTGAATCCCTTGGGTAGATTTGATATACAAAAGGAGGAAAATAATCGCTAAAATAAAAAACATTACCTAATTATTATTACTACTATTATTATTATTGTCAATCAGACATCTTTCATTCATCCGGCAGCCTTGCTTTGAAGTCAGCCAAATATCTCTCTGGAGTTCATCAATCAAATTGCCTTTGAAGTTCACGCAAGGACTCGATATGAATATTCTTGTACGAATCTGGATCATCCATATTTGTAAGGAGGGACCTATTTATAACTTATTGTATCTCGGAAAGAAAAAAAAATTGTTTTAAAATAAATCTAACAGATAGGTAATCTGTTACAAAATATATTCTTTTTGTTAGATAACTTACAACATACTGGCAATCTTTTTGCAACAGATATATATATCTGTTTGATTTCTACAACAGGTTGATCACTGTCGTAATGGATGTCTCCAATTGATTGATAATATAAACAGATATGTCATCTGTTGCAACAAGCTAGCCATCTGTTTATTCAATTTAAGCCATAGATGGGCTAGGAAGAATAAGGTGCGTGCAGATGAATCCACTATTATATGTGTGGGAGTTAAGTATGTATTACTGATAAGGTTACCGGGACAACACACACAAAGTACAATGTTTTTGTGAATGCAGTTTTTAACCGATTAGGCATTGATCATTCAAACAATATCCTGCATTATACTGTTAAGTTTGATAGGTTCGAAATTGATAAGGCTGAGGACCTCATGAAGATGGTGCAGATACCCTGTTACGAATTACTGACGGTTGGTGCTCGTGTTTATGTGTGTCAAGTTTTGAGAAGGGATCAATATTTGTCGTCACTGCAGAGAACCAATAGCGATTGGACTTAACTTTAAGTGTGCATTGGACCCTTAGAGGGCCCTCGAAGCCTCGCACTGCATCAAACAAGAATGAAAAACCAATATAGTTATTGCCCTGGCCAAAATTTATATGGTTGGGTTGCTCGCTCGGGTTGATGATTATATGTCAGAAGATGCGGTAGGAGAATGCTTTCGAGGAAAAATGGGTTGTTGATGGAAAACTATATCATCTGAGAGCTAATTGAAGAAGAGACACAGGGTAGAAAGTAACTTCTAACGAATCTGGCCGATGGAATTATCTTAAGAGATGCGAAATCTGAATTAAGTGCAAATATGAAAGTGTATCCAAAAATATAATTTCATCTGTTGTGTGTCTGAAAGAAAAATAATACAGATGGATACTTTGCTAGGGAGCTGCATGGTCGGGATTATCACCTAGGTAGAAAATGAGAGAAGACCAACAAAGCAGCCTTATGGGCATCGAGGGTAGAAATGATGTTCAACAAGTCTAGAAAACTTACACCAACAACAACTGCAGTGAAAATAAGGAAACTAAGCGAAGACAACAATTTCTAAATTTTAAATTTTATCCCATCCTTTTGTTTATGTTTTCGATCAGGTCCACTGTCGTTGACCTGATCGGAACCACAAACGAGATTGAAAGACAAATAGAGTATCATTGCTTCCTTAGCAATATGGTTATAATTGATTGTGTTTTCTTGCCTTGACATGCTTTCAACATTCCTTGGAGAAGATCAGATGTTTGCTGTAGTATGTGAATCCCAATAATTTTCAAACTTGCCTCCAGCTTGTTGATTTTGTATTCAAGCTGGCCGTTACCGTCTTCAAGGTTGGTAAGGAGTTCCTCGTCTCTTGTGAGCTCGATCAGGAACACTACCTTCAAAGTTGTGGTATTCTAGAAGCCCTTCAGAACACTTTCTCTTTAGAAGCTTTAAAGGATACATGAAGGGTCGCTGTGTTTGTTTTAGGTCAAAATGTGTTGATGCACGTTGAAGATGTGGTCCCAAAAGTTGAACAACACACTTTAATCTAGCGTTTCTCCATGCATCTTGCTCAACCAATTTGATAAATTACTAAGCATGGAGTTATGTAGCATGTGATTTAAATCGGCTCTACCAAGCCTATCAAACGTTACGTAACTCCAAACTTATTACCCTATCAAAACAATATGCCCGAGTTAGAGCACATAGAAAAAAAGCCCAATCCATCAGCCTTTCTGCTGATCACTTTTCTCCAATATAGATGACAAGATATCTGCTATGCAAAAGTCTATACCATCGCCAGACATGATTGCCTGGGAACATGTCTGGCGATAGTGTAGACTTTTGCATAGCAGATATCTTGTCATCTATATTGGAGAAGAGCAATCAGCAGAAAGGCTGAGAGATTAAGCTCATTCGATTTATGCACTAACTCGGTCATATTTTTTTATAGAGTAATGAGCTTAGAGTTATGTAACTATTGATAGGCGAGCTGGTTTAGATCACACGCTACGTAACTCCATGCTTACTAATTTATCAAATTGGTTGAGCAAGATACATGGATCAACGCTAGATAAAAGTGTGTTGTTCAACTTTAGGGACTACATCTTCAACGTGCATCAACACATTTTGACCTAAAACAAACACAGCGACCCTCCATGTATCCTTTAAGGCTTCTGAAGAAAGTGTTCTGACGGGCTTATAGAATGCCATAACTTTGAAGGTAGTGTTCCTTATCAAGCTCACAAGAGACGAGAAACTCCTTACCAACTTTGAAGACGGTAACGACCAGCTTGAATACAGAATTAAAAAGCTGGAGGCAAGCTTGAACATTATCGAGATTCACATACTACAACAAGCATCTGATATTCTCCAAGGAATGTTGAAAGCATGTCAAGGCAAGAAAACACAATCAATTATAACCATATTGCTAAGGAAGCAATAATACTCTATTGCCTTTTAATCTCATTTGTAGTTTCGATCAGGTCAACGCAGTGGACCTAATCGAAAACACAAACAAGAAGGCATGGGATGAAATTTAAAATTCAGAAATTTGCCGTCTTCGCTTAGATTCCTTATTTTAACTGCAGTTGTTGTTAGTATAAGTTTTCTAGACTTGCTGTACATAATTTCTACCCTCGATGCCCGTGAGGCTTCTTTGTTGGTCTTCTCCTATTTTCTATCTAGGTGATAATCCCGACCACACATCTCCCTAGCAAAGTGTTCATCTGCATTATTTTTCTTTTAGAGACACAACAGATGAAATTACATTACCGGATATACTTTTATATTTACACTTGATTCGGATCTCACATCTGTTAAGATAATTCCACCGGCCAGATCCATTAGAAGTTACTTTCTACCCTATGTTTCTTCTTCAATTAGCTCTCAGATGATATAGTCTTCTATCAACCACCCATTTTCCTTCGAAAGCATTCTCCTACCACACATTCTGGCATAAAATCATCACCCCGAGCGAGCAACCTAACCATATAAATTTTGGCCAGGGCAATAAATATATTGGTTTTCCGTTCTTATTAGATGTAGTGCTAAGCTTCGAAGGTCCTCTAAGGGTCCAATGCACCCTAAAAGTTAGTCCAATCGCTATTGAATCTCTTTACAATGACACAAAAATTAGATCCTTTCATAATTCTTGACAAATAAACATGAGCAACAACCGATATTAAATCTTAACAGGCTATCAGAACCATATTTATGGTCCCTCAGCCTTATCAGTTCAGACCTACCAAACTTAACTGTAAAATTGCAGACATCTTGTTTGAACGATCTATGACTAATCAGTAAAAACATCATTCATAAAATCAGTGCACTCTATGTGTATTTCCACGATAACATTATCAGTAATACATACCTCCCATATATGAAGTGGTTTCATCTACAAGAAGCTTATTTCTACGATCCCATCTTTACTGCAGCCTCTTGAGATAGTCCGTCAAAAGTTGATCAACTGTCAGTTCCTTATATCTATAAAGAAGAGGAAAAAAATTGATGTTATAAGAAAAACATTGCCCATCTGTTGCATTAGATATGGACTCTGTTGCAACAGATGTAGAGTATGATGGAATACATCAAACCAGCCTTTCTGGTGGTTTTATTTATTCCAACAGTTTTTCCATCTGTTGTAACATCAACAACAACATAAATATCAATAAAAAATAAACAACATTTGTTCCAACAACATCATCAACAACAAAGAAGCAACATCCTTTGTGCCAGAACCATCAACAACACCACAAGTTCCAACAACGTCAACCCCACCAACAACATCAATAACTGCATCAACAATAATGAAACAAAAAAATACATATAAAAAAAATGATACTGCCAACAAGGCTTTTAAACTTCTCCCAACAGATGACTTTTTTCTTATATTGTAATAAAAATTCTCGAATTATTTATTCAACACTTACAAGTTCCTTAATTTTTTTTTAATAAATATGAGTAAATAGTAATTAAATGAAAAAACAAATGTAAATAACATGCAAAGAAGAAGGCGAGAATGAAAGAGCAATAATGAACCATACCTTAATATTAAAAAGAGGATCAAAATAAAAATTTAAGTCGAGGAAAGATATTCATGGGTTTAGATCCGAAAATATCTTTATGAGAAGAGAAAAGAAAAGAGAGAAAAAAGGCTGTGACCCTAAAGAGGAGAAATAAAAAGATGAGAGTTGAATAAAATAAACTGCAGTTGAAGGAAGAGATGAGATAATTTCTATAGATGTATTGTGTACGTAGATTTGGTGGTTTTCAATATTCATTAATTAATATTCATTAATTTCATTAATAATTTGAGAGGCACGAGGAAGACTAAGACTACTAACATTGAAAAGACAAGACAAGACTGTTCAATGAACTCACTTTTGAGATATCCAAGAAATATTTTTTACCGCCTTAAATAGTAAGTACTACTACTTGATATTATCTACTCGGACCAGAAGCTTCTTGCTTTAAAATTAAAAGAGATAAAAAGATTTTTAAACAGATATGTCATTTATTGCAACATATATAATTATATGTTTAGAAATTCGAACAGCTCAATCATCTGTTACAACATATATAAATATCTATTTAAAAATTCTAAAAGTTCAATCATTTGTGACAGTAGATGAAAATATTTATTTGATAATTAATAAAATCAGATATGTCATCTGTTACAACAGATGTAAATAATTTTTTTGAAAATTTCCAATAGCTCAGTCATCTGTCACAATAGATGCAAATATTTATTTGATAATTAAATCAGATATATCACCTGTTGTAACATATATGTACCTGTTTGAAAATTTTCAACAGCTTAGTCGTTTGTTGCAACAAATTTCATAACAATTGATTTAGGTGGAACTAGGGATGAATGAATGAGCTCGTAGGGTCAACTACAAATCCAATTGAGTCTTTGCAATTGCATGACATTGGTATTGCGTTCATCCTGACCCGAGTCATCGATCGATCACTCTGAGTTAAATGAGTTCTCATCAACTCAATGTTAGGATAGTGATAGTACCTATGTTGATTTAGGTGGAACTAGGGATGAATGAGTGAGGTCGCAGGGTCAACTACAAATCCAATCGAGTCTTTGTAATTGCATGGTGTTGGTATTGCGTTCATCCCGACCCGAGTTATTAATCGATCACTCTGAGTTAAAATAAGTTCTCATCAACTCAATATTAGGATAGTGATAGTACCTAAGTTGATTTAGGTGGAACTAGGGATAAATGAGTGAGCTCGCAAGGTCAACTACAAATCCAATCGAGTCTTTGTAATTGCATAACATTGGTATTGCATTCATCTCGACCCGAGTCGTCGATCAATTACTCTGAGTTGAAATAAGTTCTTATCAACTCAATGTTAGGATAGTGATAGTACCTAAGTTGATTTAGGTGGAACTAGGGATGAATGAGTGAGCTCGCAGGATCAACTACAAATCCAATCGAATCTTTGCAATAGCATGGCGTTGGTATTGCGTTCATCCCAACCCGAGTCGTCAATCGATCACTCTTAGTTAAAATGAGTTCTCATCAACTAAATATTAGAATAGTTATAGTACCTAAGTTGATTTAGGTGGAACTAGGGATGAATGAATGAGCTCGCAGAGACAACTACAAATCCAATCGAGTCTTTACAATTGCATGGCATTGGTATTGCGTTCATCTCAACCCGAGTCGTTGATCGATCACTCTGAGTTAAAATGAGTTCTCACCAACTCAATGGTAGGAAAGTGATAGTACCTAAGTTGATTTAGGTGGAACTAGGGATGAATGAATGAGTTCGCAGGGTCAACTACAAATCCAATTGAGTCTTTACAATTGCATGGTGCTGGTATTGTGTTCATCCCGACCTGAGTCGTCGATCGATCACTCTGAGTGGAAATGAGTTCTCATCAACTCAATGTTTTAAAAACTATATCTTTTAAAAAATTTAAAATTAATTAAGATCAATTCGGACCAAATTAGCAGTTTCAAAACTTGTCATTCTTTTCCAAAATTACAAATCAACCTATACAAATCATCCATTTGCGCAAAAAACTTTTCATTTCAAATCTTAAGTTCTCGCTCTTCTCTCTCTTTATTAGGGTGTCCTCTCCCTCTCAACAATACAAATAATACAAACAACAACGACTCAACATATTACTTAACCCTTCAAAATAGGTCAATTTTCTTCCCATTTATGACTATATATAGTTTTTTTTTTTTACTTTATTCCCATTTGTATCCATTGTTTTCTCTATCTTCGCATCTAACAGAGTTCAAGAAGAGTTCTAAATTTGTTCTTTATTCTAAAAAATAGGGTTTTTTAGTTAATGATAAAAAAAAGACTTTTAGTTATATTATCTTCAAGAATGGGTTAACAATTTTGAGTTTTGATGCTAAAAAAGTAGGAAGCACCTGAGAAAACCCTAGTTTTTCTCTCAGAGTTTTGATGACTATCGTGGTATTGTTGGATGGTGTTTGTGGTGTTGTTGGTGGCTGTTGTTGGTGGTGTTGGTATTTGTATTATTTGGCGGTGGTCTTGGTGTTGGTGTTGGTGTCATTGGTGGTGGTCTTGGTGGCATTGGTCGTGGCATTGGTTGTGGTGGTAGTGGTCCATCTGTTGCAATGGGTGGAAGATCTGTTGGAAGATATTAAATAGGTCTTCAAACAGATTTTCCGTCTGTTCCAACTGATGGGTTATCTGTTGGAGTATTTTCTTGTAATGTGGCAGAGAATAATTTATTGAAATTTCTCCACCTGTTGCAACAGGTGGAATATCTGTGGGGATATATTAAATAGGTCTTCAAACAGATTCGGGTTCCCCATCTATTCCAACTGATAGGTTTTTCGTTGGAGTATTTTTTTTGGTTATGTAGTAAGAATAATTTATTAAAATTTGTCTCACCTTTTTTCAAAAAATCATGTAGACATCAAATGCAATGTATTTTTTATTTTTCTTTTGTTTGTATTTAAAAGATGTCTCCCAAAAGAAAAGAAACAGAAAGTGGAGAAAGTGGATCAACTTCCGAACACCAAACAAAAAAGGCTAGAGTACAGATAGATTCGGAGGAACTTCCAGAACAATCTCAGTCAGGAAAAAATAAAGCCGAGGAAAGTAATAAATCCTCCTCGCCAATGGGGCGTGAAATAATATCGAAATTCCAGCATGATTCTATCAAAACCATTAGTATTGACAAGTTTCGAGTTGCGATGCTGATGAATAACCCTAATGCAGTATTTGGTGATCTTGTACTTAAATGTCTGTTGGGGAAACCTTTTGACGAACTTAGGAGTATTATGAAGAAGAAAAACATAGATGGACTTTTTAAGAAGAGCTGTTTTGCACACTTTCTTGAGCTGTTTGGGCCCCGCCCTCTCCGTTTCCTAATGATCATGGTATATGGCCTTCTCAAGTGCAGGATCATGTATGCAAAGGATGATGGAGTTCTGAAGAAGGGCGGAAATAAGATGGATGAAGTCTGGATCAACTACTGTAGAATGCCAGTTTGTTTTGGATTGAAAGAGTTTGCCATTGTGACGGGCTTGAGATGCGATCGTCCAGAAGAACCTGCCATCAAGAAAACACTCCACAAAGGGTCCAACAAACGCAAGGTAAAAAATGATGAGTTGTTGGTCATTTTTGGACCTACCTACAAAGTGAAGGATTTGATAGTGGATCTCAAGAATTAAGACATACCAAAGCACTACAGGGAGAAATTGTGCTTAGTTTGGTTTGTCTATTCTGTTTTATTGGCAAGAGACGTCAAGAAAGTCATAGAACATGATTTGTTGGCGCTTGCTGATGATTTTGGGAGATTCAACGATTATCCCTGGGCCTATGACAGCTACTACTTGACTATCAAATATTTACTGAAAGAGCTAAAGCCAAAGACGACCACATTATATGGTTTTTCTTAGGCTTTCATGGTAAAATTGATCACTATTTTTCCTCATTCATTAATTTATATTGAATATACTTGTGACTTTTTTTTGCTTGCTTCTTGTTTACAATTTTTAGGCTTGGGCATATGAAGTCATTCCTCCCCTTCGAAAGCATTATACGAATTACCCAGATAAGGTTTCTCATCCAAGGATCCTTAGGTGGTTGTGCAGTAGAGAGCTGCAAAATAAATATTAACGAGGCTGATCTCTTTAACCCTTCGGATGATGCAGTACGTCTTCTTTCAACTAAAATAATTTGCCTCAAATAAAGATATTGAAACAGATGTTCATCTGTTGCAAGAGATTACCCATCAACTGCAACTGGTGCAATGGGTAATCTGTTGCAACAGACGATCCATATTTTGCAATAGATTAACCATATGTTGCTCTATTCTCTGAACCCTACTCAACAGATTACCCATCTACTATAAATTATGCAACAGATGGGTATTCTGATGTAATATATTATCAATCTGTTTTAACATACAGATCAGCTGTTGCGGTAGCTAGATCGTCTGTTGCATAAGTTGGCTGTGTTAACATAACTCGAGCCCCATATAACCCAACTGACTGCAAATTATTATTATATGATTTAAATTCCTTCTGTCGTTTTTTATAGGTTGTTCATACTTGGATCATGCCTACCATTGATGAGCTGGAGATGACTTCTTTTATTACTCTGGGTCTTGTTGATACAAAAGAAGACCCAACGGTGGAGCTAATAAAGAAGGAATTGGATGGAGCAACATCCATAAGAAGAGAAGTTAGGCAAGGACAGTCTAATGTTGAAGCTCTTCCCGACCAACTCAAACTGCAACAAATTCGGGTGCTTCTTCTGGGGGTGTTGCTGGTAGAGTTGTTTGTGATGGTGGTAGCCATCCTGCTTCTAGTCGTGATTATGAGCATATTGGTGCTCAGCAAAAAATAAATATATTTTAAAATACCTCTTGCACAGGTCCTCTCTCTCACCCCTACACCGGTCCCTTCCACCCTTACAGTGGTCCCTCTCACTCCTTCTCACCCTCATGTTCTCATTGCAAATGCAAAGTGTGCAAGGACAGAGAAGATAAAATCCTCGACAGGCTAGAGGCTATTGCTGAAGCTGTGGAGGAGTTGAAATCCAAAAGGGGTGTCATACCATCCAACGAGGTGAGGGAGCCATGCACTCCTACAGCGGAGGTTAGGAGGAAGAGAATAAAAATTAGATAAATTCTCTCTGTTCTAAAATTAGCAAAAAATGCAACTCCCTCCACTCCAATATTTGTTGAAGTTCCGGGGCCACTGAAGAAGGTGGATATATTTGCGGCGCTTGGCAAGGAGAAGAAGAAGGAACTAGAAAAATTCATCAAGATAAAGGTTCAAAAAGAATACACAACGCATTTATTTGCTGCCAAATACTTCTCGAATATGACAAATATGTGTGTGTGGTACGAGGACAAGATAAGTTTACTTTTGCTAACCTACCCTTCCAATCTACTCCATGAAGAAGAATCTACGCAGCAGATGTGTAATTTGTTGCAATAGCTTGGTATTCTGTTGCAGCATAATACACATCTGTTGCATAAGTTACGTTGGTTGGGTAATCTATGAATTGATTCAGAGAAACCTCTGCATCGGATTCTTTCCACTGTGTTTTTATTCTTTACAATTACTAACCTATTTAAAAATTATCTTCTTATACCACAATATATTGATGAAATTCTCTGCCTCATGAGGGGCAGGCAATTAGCGTACCCAGACGCTTATGATGCTGCTGATTGGATAATGGACCTCAACTTCTACAATAATTTCAAAGATAGGTACGCTGATCTTCATAATCTAGCAGATTCCGGTGGCTTGGGATTTGATCATTTAGTTTTTACATTCCAATGGGATGAAAAAGCGATTAAATATGTTAGAGGGAAGAGGCCATATCCACACGGCAAGAGCTGGACCAAGGCAAAGAAAATCCTTGCAGTCATGAACGTGGATGTCACCCATTTTCTCACTGTTGAGATACTACTATATGAGGGAAAGATTAAGGTTTATGACTGCAACTTACCTGTTTTCAGCGAGAAGATGTTTTTAACCCACATGCAGCTACTCTTGAAGTTGTTGCCCAAGTTGTTGACGCAGAGTAAGCAGATGGACCATTTGCCTGCTGAAGTCTTGGCGAAGGAATCATGGGTTTTTGAAGGTCGAAATAAGAACATCCAACTCCCAAAAAATACAATCGGAGCAGCGTGCGGGCCGTACTCGCTTGCTTACATGGAGTGTTTGCTAACCGGCACGCAAATGACTGGTGTGTGCGACACCATTGTGGGAAAGATGCAATGGGTCTGGGCATATGGGGTACTAACTAAATGGTTGGAGCCCGTGTATAAAAAATAACATGTACAAAGACAAAGACGAACACGATAATAAATTTTTATTTCAAGCCAATTCACTATACATATAGAGGGAATAATTTTTATGTCTGACAAAGTTGAATTTTTATAATGCAACAGATTTTATATCTATCATAACAGATATAGTACCTGTTGTGACAGATTGATTATCTGTTGGAAAAGGTTGGTCATCTATTGCGTTTTGCAGATGTTCCCCGTCTGTCTGTCACAACAGATTTATGATCTGTTGCAACATATAACTTATCTGTTGCAACTAATCAGTAATCTATTGGAGCAAATCAAAAAAGTAGGAAGACCTGTTATATAATTTTCAGCAGATGACCTACATGTTGCATCTCATGTTGCAACATATGTCTAAATCTGTCTGATAAGATATGTCGTCTGTTGCAGCAGATGTATTATCGGTTGTGATATTTGAATCTTGTATTCCATTTTAATTAACATGTATAAAACTCAGAATTAATTATATTCATAGACAAAATAAAATAAATTGAGGCCTTCGAAAATTATATGAAATAAAATAACTCAACAAATAAATGAAATGTTAAAAAAATCATTATGAGTACAAACGATCTACTCTACAAATAAATCAATAAGTTAAACCAGGAAGGATAGGTTATTACATTGATGGACTCGAGCTAAAAAGATCTAATTAATATGGACAAGTTGTTCTTCATCCAGTGCTATAGAATTCGGCTTTGGTCATCGGGGATCTTTAACATCGGTTGCGTACGGCTTCTGAGCTTTCGCTTCTCCATATTTCTATAAAAGAGCAGCATCTCTTTTGTGGAGTAATCCAGCATCAAGTCTATCATTTGGTACTTGTAATCCATCGCTCAAATACTCAGCATAGGCGGCAACAAAAGGACCGCAATTCCTGCGTTATAAAAAAATAGATAATCCATATCTTGCAGTTCATGCAAGTGTTGTGAAATTTGTGAAATGAAACTAAATCACGACACTTAAACTTATAGGCTACCAATGATTTATTGAGCAATTCCATCAACATATAATACGTCAAATAGATTAGTCATTTTATCCCGGTATGCTTCAATTGTCGACCAATCAGTACGAACCTTTTAATCCTAAAAGTCACTCATATCAAGGTAAGTAGGCAATATTTTGGCCATCTTTTGTATCTCAGACGAAGGCCTGGAACGTCTCCTTTGCGACATCGAGTCATAAACTAGGATGCGTCTCTCTTTAAGAACGCCGACAGCCAACACCCAATGGAATTTATCAACACAATTGATTGGGATGTACACTTCGTCGATGAAATACCACGGTAAGCCAGCCGGAATTCTAAACCTTTGATGATGTTGATTAAGCATTCCTCATTTAGGGAAACTTTCGACTGTTGTTGACAATACCTATCTAGGCATTATTGATGTAAACTTTGTACAAATAATTGTCTGTTGTGTATCTATATTGTTCTTGTGTTTGCAACTTGGCCTTCTTTCGAAGGTAGTAAAAAATGACATCAATGTGCTGCACATATTATCAAATATTTGTGATGAAAAAATCAATACGCAGATGCAATTAAATAAAGTATTAATTAATAGTAATATGTATGGCCTTTAAACCTCATCATTCCAGCAAGTTTGGGGCTGTGACATCAAATAGAACCAATTTTTCATTTTGAGATGTGCAACAACAAAGTCGAACATATCAAAATCAAGACTTGCTTCATTCACTTTGTAGCGCTCGTCATTTCATTTTCTACATGATGATTTATATGTGTTAATGTCAGGTTCTTACAACAAGAATTGTATAAACCAATATCTATAAAATTAATTTATATACCTACTGGTATGATGCTTTAACAGCCCATCGACAATCCATTCTGAATAGTCGTTAATCAATTGTATTAGTTTTTTTGGAGCCTCGTCCGAGATGTTGAACCCTTCAAATGGATAATTCTTCCGTTCTTCTAAACTGACAGGCTCTACTTTTTCTTCATCTTTGGAAGCAGTTGATGGATTATCAACTGTCATATTATGCTCTTCGGCAGTAGATGTGACATCCACCTGGAAAGCCAGAATTGTCAATGTTAAGTAGAGATATACAACATATTTTCCATCTGTTGCAACAGATGATTCTTATGTTACATCAGATGGATTATCTGTTGGGATAAATTCAAATAGGTAAATCAGGGCAGTACGATAATTTCGAACAAATGACCCATCTGTTGCAACATAAGACTCATCTGTTGAAACAGATAACGAATCTGATTCAACAGGTTAGACAACAGTTACAACAGATGTATACATCTGTTTGATAATTTTCAGAAGGGTATCAACTGTTAAAACAGATATGTGTTTGTTTATTTTTTAGAATAGATGATGTACATTCACCTTCTTCAGCTCATGCTACTCTTCTGTGACCCTTGCACACTGAACATCGGTGTAAGAAAAAGACAGAGGCATTGTAATCTTGCTTTTTTTTATGATTGATAATGTCTTGGAAGTGTCTTTCCTTCTCCTCTTAGCCGCCTTGATCTCTAGTGGAGTGTCTGGATATGAAATCCTCTTTGATAGAATGACACACCTCTTAGATGTCATTTCCTTTACAGAAGCAGTTATGCATTAATAAGATTAATCACTCCATCGTGTTTCGCCTTGCAATCTTGACATTTGCATGAAGAACATTCGCTAGATACAACAAAATCTAAAGAAAAATCTGTACAACCATTATGATCATAATCATAATGGCTTGTTGTTTCAAAAATCGTAAGAGGAGCATCATTAGCCCCACCCTCCAAAATTATTTTTCTTATGATGGTTATTGCTCCAAACAATTCCATTTTTATTCCATCAACGACCTTAGGGTCCAATAAAGTTTGCACAGATCGTAAAATAAGAAAAAATGGCATCTTTAACTCTCGGTTGGTCAGAACAAGCCACGGATGGACAATCTAAAATAAATCAGTACATATATTAAGAATGATGATGAAATCATTTAATCATTAATTAAAATAAAAACTTGATTAGAATTAGACTTACTGCTTCCTTGGGGGGATTGAAAAGATCAAGAAATTTTTCATTTTTATCGGTTTACGCCGACAACCATCTCAGAATTCTTGGACAGGAAATTTCTTCCTGGTAGTTCACTTGTTGTCTCAAATAAGGAATGGCTTCAAATGTCCAAGCCTATAACCCAAGCCTATAACATAACTCCAATAAATCAAAAGCATTATTGAATAAAAAAATAATGAATCATATCATGATAAAAGAAATATTTACCATGAAGGCCCATGAAAAAACATATAAGTTGACTGTTTTTGGCGTTAACGGAGTCAACAAATATTCGACAGTCATTTTGAAGCTTTCATAACCCCAAGGATAGTTGTTAAATGCCTCAAGATCCTCGGAGAGATTTATTAAACCGAGGCTTATGTTGTTGTTAACGTCTCTCGCCCAAAGAACATTATGTACAAACCAAACCAAGCAAAATGATTTCTTGTGCTTCTTTGAAAGTCCTTTACCTTTCAACGCTTCAATCAGATTTTTGTTTTCGAAGCTTGGACCAACAATTGACACTAGGTCATCACGATCACTCGACTTGCCTTTTCTTTTTTTTGGTGTACGAGTTGCTTTTTTTTGGGTCAAAGTAGGTATAACTTGAGAAGGAGAAGGAGGATAACATTTTAGTCCGGTAACTATAACAAACTCCTCCCAACCAAAACAAACAGGCATTCCATAGTAATTTATCCACACCTCATCCATCTTATCTTTATTTTCATACATAAACTTGCGCTTGAGAAAATCATATACCATTTTCATCTGGAAAAGAGCATTGCTGTCCTCCGGGAAATCAAGATATTTCCCAAAGCAGCTTTCTCTGAAATAAGAATCCAATTTTTATTCTCGAAGTATTTTTCTGAAGGAGTCAAAAGATTTTCCTATGACTGACTTAACCACGAGATCACCCATTAAATCTGTGGCACCATCACACTGCATTCTCACAGAGTAATGATCAATGCTGAAGGTTTTGACCAACTCTTCTACGGAAGGGCTATTAGCATTTGGATTATCTCTTTTGAAAGATTCCTTCTCCCCGTGTTCATTATCTTCTGCTCCTGATTGAGATAACGCTTGTAAAATAAGCTCATAGAGTGGTGGATGTAGCTGAGCTACTGCACTTGTTCCTTTACTTGGACTTGATTTAATTTTTTTAATTTTGGGAGCCATGTTATCTTAAATTAATAGGAACATAACATGGATTATAATTGATTAATGCATAACAGTAATATAACAGTTCCAACAGACAACTAATCTGTTGCACCAGGTATGTTATCTGTTGCAACATATAACCGACCTGTTGCAACGAATGAGTAATACGTGGGAACCATAAAAATAGCACTATCTATTGCACCTGGTATTTTATCTGATGCAACACATAACTGACCCGTTGCAACGGATGAGTAATCCATTGGAAGCAATAAAAACAAATCACTAATCTGTTGCACCAGGTATTTTATCTGTTGCAACATATAATCGACCTATTGCAATGGATGAGTAAATCATTAGAAAGAATAAAAATGGATCACTAATTTGTTGCACCAGGTATGTTATCTATTGCAACAGATAATCGACCAATATGAATAAATCGTTGGAAAGAATAAAAATAGTCCTAATCTGTTGTAAAATGAAGAGTAAACTGTTGGAAAGAATAAAAATAGATCACTAATCAGTTATCTATTGGATCAATATTATTTAGATTTCTTCCAAACAGAAGAGTCGTCTGTCGCAACAGATGAATGATCTGTTAGATTGTTCACCTGTTGCATCAGATTTTTAATCTGTTGCATCAGATTTTAAAATGAAAAGTAAACCATTGGAAAGAATAAAAATAGATCACTAATCAGTTATCTGTTGGATCAATATTGTCTAGATTTCTTCCAAACAGAAGAGTCGTCTATCGCAACAGATGAATGATCTGTCAGATTGTTCACCTGTTGCATCAGATTTTCATAGTTGCATCAGATTTTTAATCTGTTGCATTAAATTTTCATCTGTTGCATTATTTATTTCATCTATTACATCAGATGTTTCAAATGTTGTAACATCATATCTACCAAGACAAACAACAAATCAACCCAGCAATACCAATTATCACACACACACATACACACTAAGAACATCAACTGTGATAAAAAAATCACCAATAAATTCTAATCAATAGTACGACAATGAGAAGAAGAAATGCAGAAATACCATAAATTAGAGTTTTATTCAGTCCACATTTCAATACCAGAAGAGTAGTTGGCTCAAATTCCTCTATTTCTTCATAATTTTTTACCTATGAAAAAGGAAATGGGAGGACGAAGAACACAAAGTTATTGTCGCCGGAGAAGTATTCACGTCGATTGACGGTTGAAAGTCGAAAAGGAACTCGCCCGACTATTTGTCGTTGGAGGTTGAAGGGAGAAATTTTGTAGAACTGTTGGTTGGGAGAAGTTGGAGAGAAGAGTGGTTGATTAGGATTGAAGAAGGGTGTGGGTTGGGTTAATTTATATTTTTAAAAAGATTAGAAAGTTTAGAAAATATTAATCAAGTCCACATTAACTTAATCAAGTTTCCTAATGAGGACCCTATCTGTTGGTCAATGTCATCAATCCTTCATTCAAGACTTAAAAGACCCCTTTCCTTTAATTTTCTCAAGCTACAAGGTATATTAGATATATTCTCTGTTGTATGATTTAAATTCCTTTTCACTTTTGTGCTTTTATTTTTTATTTTTTATCTTTGTTTAACTTTATTTTATACTACAGTAAAATAGTTTGGTGAATCTCTTAGTTTATTATCTTTCACATTTCCTTTTAAAAGGTAAAAATGTCTAGAGAATTTTTGTCAAATTTCTTGAAAGTATGCATTATAATTTTTACTAGCTTCTACTTATAATCTTACATGACATTCTAAAAAAGTAGTAAAAATTAATCGAACCATACCAACATTGAAGAAAAGCTAAGATGATGAGATGATGAGACCACTTTCTTTCTACAAATGGTAACAAAAGAATATCACAATACGTGAAAATTATCTTCTGCATAGTTATTAGATTGTTTATTGCAAGTTATAGAGACACTTTTATATAATTATTAAATTAAGGATTTAATTGTAAGCTGTTGAATTTTTTTAAAAAAAAATTGTTTTAAATAAAAATTCGTTTAATACATATTTATTAGTCAATTTATCTCCAATTTTTTAGTCTTTTATATTTTATCTCTCCTATAATTCTTTTGATAATTATGATAGGAATAAAATCTGATTTCAATAATTATCTTTATTTATACATTTTTTTAACCTTCATCAGTAAAGTTACAAACGTTGTTCAAATTAAGGAGTAAAATTTGGTAAAAATAGTCTCTACATTAATACGTGTTTATTAAATTTTCAGTAATATATATATATATATATATATATATATATATACTTTTTCAAGGTTTACACATTTCTCTTCTTTACTTTATTGGTAAAAGATTTACTTTGCCATTGATATACTCTCTTTTTCTTAATTTTTTTTATTTTTTCTTATATTTATAGAACTCTCTAGGTTTGTGTATTAATGTTTTTTTTTCTTCAATTAATGTTGTTTTGGGGTTAAAAATTTGACTCAAGTTAGATTGTTTTTTTTTTGTTTGAATCATGTCTAAAAAGTGTAAATTCGATTCTACTCCCATTAGGAAGAGCCCAAAATTATTAGAAGAAAGTAGATGGATTTTACTTTCAAGAACTTTCTTTGATTTGGGGTATTTTACCCCATCATCGGTATTGAAGAACCAAAAGAAGTTAGTTCAAGGTGATTCAGTTTTGAACAATCAAAGTGAGATTTTTCCAGACAAAATTGATTTTTCAAAGTACATTACCTTTGAAGCAGCCGCACAAGAACATGCAAAGGGAGGTAGTGTCAAAAAAATATATTATTCCACAAGGTAAGAGGAGTTCTAGGAGAAAAAAATATTATTATTGAGAAAATATCCTATTTTGATTTACCTTTTTGCACATCGATTTCTATATCCTTATCATATCATGGTTCCATGAGGTGGTTACGTATTTACCTTCTCGCACACCGATTTCTATACCTTTATCATATCATATTTCTATAAGATGGTTACGCCTTTACCTTCCCGCAAATCAGTTTCTATACCCTTAACATATCATATTTCTATGAGGTGATTACGTCTTTACCTTCCTGCACATCAGTTTCCATACCTTTATCATATCATGTTTCCATGAGGTGATTACGCCTTTACCTTCTCGCACTAGTTTCTATACCCTTATCATATCATCTTTTCATGAGGTGATTATGTCTTTACCTTCCCGTACACCAGGAACTATGACACATGACCATCCCATGCACGGAGATAAAAAATTACAAAAGTAAGAAATTCATAACTAAAGTTAAAGGTTAATATTTACCTTAAAATCTACTGTCTAATAAAGATTTCAACTCCCAACAACTTTCCATTACGGATTTATCTAAAATAGTTGTCACTGCTCTTACTCCAAACACCACAATTATGAAACTTAAAACATGGATCCAGGTCATAACATAACTTGCTTTTCCAGTTTCATTTATTTCAATCAAACAAAAATTAAAAAATCAACATAATCTTAATATGATCAGAATATCAACTTTATAATAAATCCAAAATAAAAGACATTTAAAATGAACAATAGCAACACATGAACGTTATTTTCTTGTCGAAAAGCTATTGCGCGTTGTCTTGTTATGACCTTCTGTAGCATACTTGCTAAAAGCCACTTTAGACCTCTTGAACTTAACCTTATTAATTTTTTTTCCTGTTATAACTTGGTGGTATGCCCGATTGTCTCTTTGCATCTCGTGGCAACTAGCGGTGTGCCAATTTTGAGTCAAATCATTAACCCAAATTGATGATTTAATTATCTAATTAATGGATCGATTTATTGAGTTTTTGGATCGATTCTCAGTTTATGAATTTCTGATATTAGTTTATCGGATTGGTTCTCGATTTTGGCATATTGTTTATCGGGTAATTTGATAAATCGATAAGGCTATGTAGCTTGTAGGTCTTGTACTCGATATAACCCAATAATCCATTACCCAATACCCCTAAAGGCCCAAGCCCCAACAACCCAACTTTAGTATTCGTTAGGATAAAGATAAGTAATTATCTCATACTTCACCAATTCACTAATTCACTTCTCAAAAACGAATTCTAAGTCAAAACTCAAAGGATCAAAGTTGCTGGCAGCTGCGCTGAAGAGTGAACTGAAGACTCATCTTCTTCTTTATCTCAGTGAACTCTAAATATGAAAATCCATTAGGTGACTTCTCAAATGCCTATTCTCAATTCTCAATCTTTATTATTCCTAGTCTTAATCATTTCTACCTCATCTTCAATTTTTTTCATAAAATTTAAAAGATGTTGCAACTTAATTTGTTTCAGAACTCAAGTTTGTATCAATTATCATACAAATTTTGAAACTCTAAAATAATAATTCAAAATAAATTACCCGATCCTATCCCGATTTGGTTAGGCCATTAGGGTGTAAGATTGTGTTATTTGAATTTTTGTGTGTTTTGTTGGCTTGTTGTTTGATTATTATTTTTAAAATTCACAATCACAATAACACAACTAGATGGCATAAAATAATATAGTTGACAAAGTAATTGGTGAAAGCGGAGCTTCTGACTCGAATGTAATGAATCAGAGTCAAACTGTTGAGTCTAAAGTAGAAAAAAAGAGAGTAAAAGATCTATTCCGTGGGATCATTTTACTTCTAAAGTTGATTCGAAAGAAAATGAAAAGGGTTTTTGTAACTATTATAAACAAGAGTATTCTATTGATACAAAAGATCATTATATGACAATAATGCTAGGTCATATAAAAATATCAAAAAATGTCCCTGAATCTATATACAAGATTATCAAAGTTAGCATTTGAACCAGTTACAGGGGGTAACAAGGGTAATGTGACAATTGTTTCATGGCAATTTGATTAAGAAGAGTGTATAAGAGCTTTGTGTTGTATGATAATTCTTGATGAGCTTCCTTTTAGATTTGCTGAAAAAGAAGGTTTTAAATAATTTATAAAAGTGGTATATTCTTTTTTTTGGATTCCTTCTCGTATCACGATAACTTGTGATTGTTTTGATCTGTTTGATGAAGAGAAACTTAAAATGAGGATCATTTTTAATCAAACACAATAAAGAGTGTGTATAATCACCGATACTTGAACTTCTGTGCGAAGAATAAATTATATGTGTATTACTGCTTGTTGAGTTGATAAAAATTAAACTTTGCATCAAAACATAATTATTTTTTATCCAATCTCTAGTCATAAAGGTGAAGACATGACAAAGGTTATTAATAAGTGTTTGCATAATTGGGGATTGCATCGACTTTTCACTATTACAGTTGATAATGCTAGTTTAAATATTGTGTGTGTGACTGAGTTGTATAAGCAATTGACTAAGTGGGGGATCAATTTAATGAGTGGTAGGAACCTTCATGTTAGGTGTATGGCTCATATAATAAATTTTATCGTTCAAGCTGGTATATAAAAAGCAACTGTGTCTATTGAACAAGTTAGGCAAATAGTGAGATACATTAGACAATCTCCTTCTAGATGGAAGAAATTTCAAAAATGTTGTGAAGATAAAAATCTTGTTAAGAACTCTTAGATGTTCCAACAAGGTGGAATCCACCTATTTGATATTGAGTAAGGCTATTGCATATGATGGTGCAGTTTTAAACTATGTCGATCGTGATATTGATTTAACACATCATCTTGAGCTTGATCATATTCGTGTCTGTGATGATATTGTGGATGAATAGCCTGCAAGTACACTTTTGAGTAGTGGTTAGAATAGTGCGAAAAGAATTATCAAATCTTAAATTATTTTTTAAGCTTACTTTAAAGGTAACTGGATCACTACATGTTACATTAAATATTTATTCTCTTAAAATTTATCAAGTTGGTATTTACTTGACAAAATCGATATCAAGTGAAGATAGTGTTTTGGATGAAATGACAACAAAGATGAAGGATAAATTTGAGAAATATTGGGGTGATTCAACAAAAATAAATAAAATACTTTTCATACCTTGTGTTTTGAATTCGCGCCACAAATTTGTCGTTCTTGATTTTGCACTTAAGAAGATGTTTGACAAGAAATGCCAACCATAGAAAAAGAAGTACGAGTGTACATGAAGTCATTATTTCGTGAGTATTTAAATTCAGCTTTAAAAGACAAAATTGGTAAACCTTCTTTAACAAAAGTGGAGGCTTCTAGTTCAAGCTCTGTGGTTGTAGAAGTTGTTGGTGACTTTATGAGGAATTAAGTAGACATGCATCTAAAAGTGGAGTTGCGAATGTTAAGTAGGAATTAGATAAATATCTTGCAAAAGATATTGAAGTTGGAATGCCCGAATTGAGTGTATTGCTTTGGTGGAAACATAACTCGGCTAGATTCCTTTTTCTTTCTGAGATGACTAGAGATATTTTAATTATTTTTATTGTAAGTGTAGCATCAAAATATGTTTTTACTATCGGAGGGTGTATTCTTAATTTATTTAGAAGTTTCTTAACTCCTAAATTGGTATAAGCTCTGATGTGTCTATAAGATTGACTTCGAAATAAAGCACAACCTATAAGTATCGAGGAAGATTTAGATTCTCTCGAGTAACTTGAACAAGGTAAGAAAAGAACCTTGCATTTGGTGAATTATTTATTTAATATTTTTATTGCTTAAGTCTTGACTTATTTTTTAAAATTTATTTAGATTTGGCCAAACTTGAAAAAGAATCTAGAATTGATAACATGTAGGATTGTAGATGATTAAGAGATAGAACTTTGGTAAGTTTTTTATTCAACTCCTATGACACTATTTATTTTTATCTTTTCTGTTAATGCTTATCAAATCACGTTTCTTAGCTTGAATATTGAAATAAGTTAATATGTGAATTGTGATCATCTGGTATTCTTTGCTTGAATATTGAAATAAGTTAATAAGTTGCAAAGTCTATTCTCTACCTAGCATCTTTCTATAAATATTTGTGTTTATGTATTGCTTTCCTCTTGTGATGTTCTCAGAGGTTTAACTCTGTTTTGCATTTCAATTGTATATTACCTCAATAAATATTGACTTTTTGCATCGATATGTTGTTCTAGGCACTTGGTCATTCTTTAGTAATTTTTAACCAATGAAGAATAGTACTTGATTGTACCCATTTTTTTATTGTGCAGGACATACAAACAGAAGCAAACAAATTTAAAAAGTTCGACTTCGTGGTCCTAAAGTTCGATCACTTGTTTGAAATCAATATGAAAAGCTTGAAGAAGATATGATGAAAGGAGCAAACTAAAGTGTGTTCATTATGGTAATGTTTATAATTACCATCAACATATCGAGACTTTCTGCTTAAGGGCTCATGTTAACCATTGTTTGGAGAGGATGGAGCATCATGCTCGTGGTATAAGATTTGAGTAGTTACTGGTATTATTACTATGTTTGAAATTTGAACTTAATTTTTAAATTATGTAACTGTTACTTTCGCTACAACAATTTAGTCTTAAGACCACACTATATCTGGACAACACTTGTAAAGTATTGCTTAAAATAGTTTTGGGCACACTTCTAAAATGTAGCCTTAAGTTTTATCTTTAAGCCACAATAATTTTGACATGCTTGTAAAACGTGCTCTTTAATGTCATAAGCTACATTTTGTAAGTATTGTCATATCATTATATAATTGACAATGCCTTTTACAAATATGGTTACACATTTAAAATGTGACTATTTTTATTATTTTAAACAATAATTTATAATTATTGTCTTATAACTTTTTATAAAATTTACACCAAAATATGACATTCACTTCAATATTTTTAACACTAAAATTATATTCCCTCCAATATATTTTATTCCCTTTTATTTCTAATTACCCCCAACATAATAATCACAAAACGTAATAACATTGAGGTAAAATATTGCCTAGAGTTTATCCTCATTCGTGAATTAGAGAAATTGGAGAATTGAAGTAGCAATTTACTTTTATCACTTTCGATGTTGCCTAGGGTTTATTCATCCATGAATTAAGGAAATTGAATTGCAATTCACCTTGTTCTTTATTTAAATTGTGAAATTATTTTTTGGCAGGTTACGGCCAACTTGGCTCCAGGTTTTGTTTGAGACATCAATGCCGATAAGGTGGAATTCATGTTTAAGAAGTCAAAATCTTTAGAAATTTGTGGGAGTTAATCGATATAGTGTGTTACCAAATATGATCTAAATGTGGATCTGTTTCTTCACTTGCCAAAGGTGTGCCATTTATTTTCCTCTAGAAAGCTATAATCTTGGAGTGTCTTAGAGCTCTAGTTTAAGTGTATTGTATTATGTTGTAATTTATTTACTTTTTATTTTGATGCTAATTTAAAATATTTTACTTGGTTATGTGATAATATAAGAAGCTTAATATGTAAAGAGAAAAATTTTACATTGTTTGAAATGGTCAAAGCTTTAAAATTTTAGCTCTTTCTTAGTCTGTAATAGTGCAGGATTTATAAGCTATGGAAATGTGAGAAAGTTATTTTTTAAAAAAAAAATTGATAAAGTTTTAATTGCAAAATCATCAATCCCTTTAATTAAAAACTGCTCTACCTAATCTGACTTCATCCATGAATTGGGTTAACAGCAAAGCAGGGAACATGAGGAATAAAGCAAGCTATCTATTTTTCTTATTCCCCACATAGCTTCTATTATACACAATACATGTCTTCTAAATTTCAAACTATGGAAGTGGAGGAATTGAAAGAAATTTTACTTTATGAATCATGATCGACGACTTATCTTACTAGAAAAAGTGGCCTGAAAAACACACATAGAATGATTTTATAGTTGTGATAGAATTTTAAGCTTTTGTGCATGGGATCTGTCATAGGTAAAATCTCATTCATTGGTATGTTGAATGAATAATGTAAAGACCATACCTTATGTGTAAATATTTGGAACCAAATTGATTTGGGCAAAATGATCATGCGGATCTTATGGTGAATGAGCACATTCATTATATGTTACACTTATTAGTTTCTTGTTGTGGCATATCTTATTTTTTTTCATGATCTGTTCCTTTTGGCAGGAGTGCTTTTATAAAAACGATATTCACATAAAATATTCAAATTGTTATTTTATATCGATTTGAAGAACTACAATTTCAATTAAAATATTAATTTTTTATGAAAGATTTTGATTAGAAACAATATATGTTTGTTGATATATTGTAGGAAACAAGAATGAAGAAAAAAGATATTAAGAAGAAGAAACACATATGTTTTAAAAAGTTAAAAGAAAATGGTTCAAGAGATTTTGGAGTGTGATTGATATTCGTTATTAACTGACATCTATTTTAAAGGAAGAATTATTTAATATTGTTATACAACATCTGTTATTTCTTTTTTGTGTGTATGGTGTTTATTTGATTTTTTATAAAAATGAAAATTCTCTCTCTATATATATTTTTTTAAAATTACTATAAGTTGCAAACTCAAAAAATTTTCAGTAACTTACATTAAACAACCTAATGTTGTATATTTAGATTTTTTCCTCGTATTTTATGAAGTTCAAGTTTGTGAACAATTATCAAACAAAATACGAGGAATATTACTTAGCTTATTTTGTTTACATTTGAAAATTAAAAAATATATTATTTTAACTTTGAATATAATTTTGTTTAATGATAGCTATAAAGCGATATTATATCAGATGCACCAAATATAATATTTGATTAATATAATAATATTATTTTATCATTTCGATGAACATTGCATCTACTTTGACATTCATGATTTTTTATATGGAATTATGAATTTATTCACATAAGCAATGTAATAATAATAATAATAATAATAATAATAATAATATAACAAAAACAACAACAACAATAATAATAATAAAATATAAATTTATACACAAGGAAAATAACAAAAATAATCAATCTACCTTGGATGATAATGAAAAAAGTTGCACGAGTCGCATACATAAAGAAATGTCATGCTGTTAAAACTTTCAAATTTAAAGAGAAAGTTGAAGTTTTGACCAAAGTAAGCTACTATTTAAATCAGTTTACAAGAACAATTCATTATTAAAAAAAAAAAATTAAAACTAGAATAAATGTACTTCACAGTAACGTATTAGGTATTATTTTATTCAGTAAAAATTATCAGGACAAAGTTGATGGTTAACACCTTTAAAGAGAAATTCATTATGATAGGTAACATTTTATCCTTAAAATGTAATTCACAGTAATGACACTCTATCAAACTGTGCCCTCTACGAAAAGTGACTGAGCATGTTATAAGGTTGTAACTCTGAAGAATGATAAAATTCACTGACAATAACAACTTTCAAGATAATTTTTGCATTAAAATGTGATTTACAATAATGATGCACTGCAAATATCTAAATAAAAAATCTTCATTTTAGAATAGGTTAAATAAATACGTCACATAAAATGTCGCAGTGAGATCTCTACATTTAGGAAAACATTACCAATTAAATTTCAATTAAAGCTTATTACTCAAATATAAATTGAAAATAAAATTATTACACACTTAAAGCAAAGTTTAAGGAGAGTTTAATATATTTTTTTCTTAAACTGAAGCATTTAGCATCCAAATTAAATTTGTTTTGTGAAAAAAGTCTCTTTTGTTTTAATTTTATTGGAATATTATCAAAATATTATTGTTAATTTTTACAATTATTATTTCGGAGGAAAACACACATTTTTTTACAACTTAATAACAATTTTTTCTTGTTTGTTATTTTGTTATATGAAAGCGATATATAATGTAAAACTTTAAGCGGGTATTTATATTAAATACATTTCATTAGAGGAAAGATTCACATTCATAAGTAATGTTTTAATGCTAAAATGTCCTTAAAAGTCATTACTATAAGTAACGTTTTAGCTTTAAGTAACTATTTAAAGTTACAATTTTATAACATGTGCAACCACCTTCAATACATGGGCAGTATTTGGCATGGCAGAGAATTGTTACTAGGAGTTACGTATTAAGGATTAAATGTTATCCACGATAATGAATTCTCATTAACATCGATAACCACCAACTTTTCTCCTGTTAACTTTTAATATTTAAATAATACCCAATATATTACTGTGAAGTACGTTTATTTTACTTATGATAATTTTTAGAAAAATAAATCATTCTTATAAATTGATTTAAATAATATCTTATTTTGGTAAAAAATTAAGAGAAAGTTGCCAAATTAAAGCAGAAGTTGACACACAAATTCAAACATTACTCAAAGAATATTACCTTCATTGTTCTATTTCTACTCATCCTTCTCTTAGCCTTTCCAAATCCCTTAAAATTCCAAAATCGTTAGAACCCATGGACCTTTTCCTTTAGAATATATTCATTGAGTAATTTAAATGTTATCTTTTCTGTGGTTTGTAATCTTGTATAGCACGGTCAGCTTTTGATTTTTGTGCAGTGTTTGTCTGCGACCACATTGCTATTTTCTTTTTTGGAATCTCTTTCGTAGTTATTTTTGTCTCGTTACTTTTTATGGCTAGTATTTTTGGATTGATGTTTTGAAAGTGTTTAACTCAATTGTTTGATGCCTAGATCTAGCTTTCATATAATTGATATTACTTTCTTACAAGTACTTGTTTGAAATATGATTGATATTACTCTTTTATAAGTACTTGTTTGACATATGATTGATATTACTCTCTTATAAATACTTGTTTGACATACTAACTAGTTTGTTAATTCAATTATGTCAGAAGGAAAAAATAAATAAAAATCAAGAATTAGTTTCACATGCATGATTATGAAACTAATTTTGTTCCGCGTGATGACAAATTTTTTGTGATTTGAAATTATTGATTATGCATAGTATCATAAAAACATTGCGAATATTTGTTTGTCTTGTCAAAAAGCAAAATTTGGTAAATTGAGATTATGATTATTAACAAACTTGACAATAAAATTGAGACAAGTGTTATTGATTGAAGAACCAAATCCTTTTAAGTGGCCCTTGGGAATAATTGACATTTAACAGATGTAGAAATTACTTTTCACATGAAATATTTTATATTTGTGTGTTATATGACCGAATAATCATTCAAATAATGAAGAATTTTGGTTGATATTGACAATCAATGTAGAGTCTAAATCTGTATGAAAGTGAGTCATAATTGGAGATTAATTTATGAAAAGCATGTGACTTTTTCCCTACTTTCTTTATCTCTAATTTTGCAAGATTTTATCCTCCTTCTATATTTATCCGAACTTATGATATTAATTGTGCATCAATATATTGGTTGAGATTATACTCTTGCAGGTTTACACACTAAATCAAAAATATTATGAAAGCATAAAGTAAGAAGTAATTTTTGTAACCAAGAAAGAGATAAGATGAGAAATCAAGTTAGAGCAATTAAATTAGTTTCAGTTATTAGTTTGTCTATTTCTTGCTCTAGATGCTTTAAGTTGTACTACTAATCGCTTATTTAAGAAGCATTATTATGAGTTACTTTCGAGATGAATTGTTATTTTTAAGCTAGAGTTAGCTTGGAGGTTTAGCTACAATTAGAGTTGATCGTAGACTGTTAAAGTGGCTAGGATTTAATCTCCTAAGTTATGGAATATGTGATCTCAAATTGCTCACTATTTTAAGAGAGAAATTTCTAAAAAGAGTCGTGATTTTTACTCCTTGATAAATGAGTTTTTTCATGTAAAAAATTACTTGTTACTTATTTTGAATTGACTTAAGTCATCGATAGACCCTTAAACTTGTTTTAAAATTTCACTTTGACCCTCAACTCAGTCTTGTACTTATTGAACACTTGAACAATCCAAAATTCGTATCTATTAGACATTTTTTGACAATCAGCAAAAAGTATAGAATGTGTATAACACACTTGCGATGACATAGCAAAATGAACAATTAAAAAAATACGTGGCAAACGGGTTTAAAAAAATTATGAGTTAAAAAATTATATTTAAATATTAAGTCCATTCTATCAAGCCCCCCATCCCTACCCCACCCCATCCCCACCCTCTCCCTCTCTATTAACGACATCGTTATTGTCACTATTTTCATCGCCGTCAACTAAAAATTTCAACCTCATTAATGGCATAAAAATTTAAAAGAATACTAATGAAAAATTATTGAACAAACTTAAGAAACAGAACAATTGAAATCGAAATTTTTATGGGCTGAAAGTGAATATTTTCATGATTTGAAAGAAAATACAATGAATAAGGATTTATTTTTTCTGACAAATCAAAAAATAGATTCATTTGAAATCGAGAATCGAACTGAAAATCATAGTGATAAAAAAGTTTAATTGAAACAGAGAACAAATCAAAAAAATTATTTTTTATTTCAGTTGATGTTTTTCAATTTTTTCAGCTGTTAATGAAGGAGTTTAGATTCATTTCGTTAATTCAAATTACTATAAACTCAATCTTATAATGGTCTTTTTTTCCTTTTTACATTTTCTTCCTCATCCACACTTTAGATTTGAAATTTTTTGGTTGTAATTTTTTTTTTGAGTGTGTTTCTTTTTTAATTTCAAATATGTTAGATGAGAAAGAGAAGAGACGGAAGAGTAGGAGGAGAGAGATATATGTAGAGAAATTATGAGATTTGAATGTTCTAATGGTGGTCTCTATTTTTCCGGCGAAGAAGGCGGCGGACGGTGGCGGAAAATGTAGAAAAAAATTACAATAGAGGTTGAAGAAGCCCCCCCCCCCCCCCGATACCAAACTCCCCAAGAACACAACAATAAAAATATCAAAATCAGTCCACTAGTTCAAGAACTATGGACCCTTTTGATGACCTCTCTCGGATTCGCAAGAAGAACAAGAAGGGAAGTGATATCAAGAGTAAAACATACTAAAACAACAACAACACTTGATAAATAAGATACAATAACAACAACACACGGTTACAAGACAAGAACACAAACGGATTACACTAGATATAGACAAATGATTACAAGAAAGTAAAGATAGATAGATAGACAAAGGGATGGTATAATATTAACAACACAAAATCTTATTCCACTTTTGGACCTTTAATATCACACACAACCTAAACCTATCGTGACCTCAAGGGAACCGAAATTTCCAAGCAATCTCCATTTCTAAGCAAATGATCAACACAAGGATTCCACCTTGCTAAAGACTCTCAAAGAGGCTACAAAATATATTCTCCAAAAATCTCCCAAAAATGACCTAATGAGGTTCTATTTATGCCTAGGTTAACTTATTACAAATGACTAAAAAACCCTTGTAAAGGGCGGATGAACAATGAATGCGGATGAACAGTGAACAGTTTTAGAGCTTGTGGGACTTGTTCTCTACACTTCAAAGCTTGTTCCTTGGATGGGCAGCCCCCCGAGCTCGAGTATTGACGCATTAGATCCCGATCATGATCGTACTCGTATCATCTTCCCCTCCTTAGAAAGGATTCGTCCTCAAATTCGAACCTTGCAAAGCAATAGGAAGGACAAGCAAACAAAAGTTCCTCAAAGTATGAGACTTAGGATTAGTGTAATCAATCATAACATCTTGCCAAGGTGGCTCAAACTTCATATATACCCAAACATCCCTCTTACCCAAATACATACCAAGGGAGAATCAAATAGTTTATCCACATAAGTATGACAAGAAACAAGGAACAAGCGTCGCTTATCAAGTGGAAAACATAGACTCTTCTTGGAACAACAATTAGAATTGAAAGCCGAGAGAGGAAAGCCATACATTCCATGCACATTCAAGTTATTCCAAAAGTCATCTTTATCACCACACTTCAAATGATCACCGAAATTAAATGGGTAGAGTGTCCATGGGCACGAGTTGGGTATACACTTCCTTACCCCAATACTACTAGAATAATAATCAAATGTCTCCTCTATATTATCATGGTCAATAACAAAAACAACTAGAGGGCCATCCTTAGTCATTCAGCCAATATGTTCAACATCATCATTTTCACACACAAGTTGGTCTTCATGACTTCCATAAGACAATGTACTATCACTTTCTATAATTCCTTCAACACTAGGTGAATCAACTAATATATCCACAATCTCAAGTTGTACATTATCATCACAAAATGAAGGCACATTTGGCTCGTTTAAAGACAAACTATCATTCACACTTAGTTGGCTATTATCCTCATTCACTAGAGTTCAAAAGTTAGTTTGATTACCTTGTAGCTCATGTGGACCATGACCACTCTTAGGAATTTGATTAGGAACGCTTGGATGTTCAATCAAGTTATTTAACTTCTTACACAGAGAGTCTTTCGTCCCTTCCAATCTTCCTTCCATTCTGCCTATTATTCGCCTATCTATGGCATCAAGCCTTGCCATGATGGATTTAACCCAACTAGGCATTTCATCTTCATTCACCATTATACCCATCAAGAGCTACTAAGCAAACAATACGAAAACAACAAACACATTAAAGAGTAGAATAAATCAGTCCATAATTTGTCACAAAACAGTCCACAATGCGTCTCAAAAAGTCCACAATCCCCCACTTTCACACTTTAGATTTTTTACTCTATTAGCCTTACAAGTATTGATAACTCACTTATACTCCAATGAGGTTACTTGGTCCCAATTGTGGCTCGAGGTCAGAGTAGATTCTTATTTGAAATGACTCAAATAAGTAATGTACGAACTTGAACCAAAAAAGATACTACGACTCAAAAACGAGAAAAGCACACAACAAACAACGTTAACACGAAGAACGTACACAAAACTAACTTACAAGCTAGTAGGGTATTACTAGGTTTTCAATTAGTGTCGAGCAAACAAACGAAACTAGGAAACAATAAAATAAAACTATGAACTCTAAAATTTGAACTCAAAAATGTTACGTGAACAGTACTTTAGTAATGTGGCAGTCCACTATTGACCTCGAGTTTTATCAAAATTTTATTTCCCAATTTCAAGTCTTGATCAATATACAATTTGAAATTGGTGGATTTGGTTAATGGAGGGAAAAATGGTCTTGGAGCCTTTTTGTTCAAATTTCAAAAGAAAAACTTGACTTCTTTGAACTTTCTCCTTGAAACAAGGTCCTTAAATCAAGGAAAAGTAGATGAAAAGTCTTTGAAGTGATAGGGACAAGTATTTCACTAACAACTACTACAAGCTTGTCTTTCACATTTTTAGATCTAGTTTGCACTTTAAGGATTAACAAGATGATGAAGGGTGAAGAACCTTCACAATACAACAAGTCTAAGAACAACAACAATTTCAGTTTCCAGCTCCACTACAACAAGTCCATCAAATCGGCCAAGGTTTAGATAACAACAACATCTAACTCGGCCACACCTTGTTCACATAAAAAACTTCAACAAGTTCAAGTTCAATCTTAGATTTGGACACTTTTTAGTGTTGATAAGAAGGAAACCAATACTAGAAACACTCTAACTAAACAAAATACTACAAGTTCTAAACACACAACAAATAAATCTTGGCCAAGATAACAACAACACAATTTTTGGCCAAGAACACAAAATGGACAAATTTACACTTTTCTGGATTTTTTTTTTCAGTTTTCAGCTTTTTTCTTTTTTTGAATTTTCGTCCAAGAAAACCCAAGATTAGTAGTGTAGGAATACAACCAGCCTTGCTTTGATACCAAATGATACCAAACTCCCCAAGAACACAACAAAAATACCAAAATCAGTCCACTAGTTCAAGAACTATGGGCCCTTTTGATGACCTCTCTCGAATTCGCAAGAAGAACAAGAAGGAAAGTGATATCAAGAGTAAAACACACTAAAACAGCAACAACACTTGATGAACAAGATGCAATAACAACAACACACGGTTACAAGACAAGAACACAAACGGATTACACTAGATATAGACAAATGATTACAAGAAAGTAAAGATAGATAAATAGACAATGGGGTGGTATAATATTAACAATCCAAAATATTATTCCACTTTTGGACCTTTAATATCACACAAAACCTAAACCTATCTCTTACATGACCTCAAGAAAACCAAAATTCCCAAGCAATCTCTGTTTCTAAGCAAATGATCAACACAAGGATTTCACCTTGTCCAAGGATTCCACCTTATCCAAGGATTCCACTTTGTTAAAGACTCTCAAAGAGGCTACAAAATATATTCTTCAAAAATCTCCCAAAAATGACCTAATGAGGTTCTATTTATACCTAGGTTAACTTATTACAAATGACTAAAAAATCCTTGCAATGGACGGATGAACAGTGAACAGTTTTGGAGTTCGTGGGACTTGTTCTCCACTTCAAAGCTTGTTCCTTGGATGGGCAGCCCCCCCCCCCCCCCCCCCCCCGAGCTCGAGTCTTGATGCACTAGACCCCGATTATGATCATACCCGTATCACCCCTTCCTCCCCAAAAAAACCCAATAAAATCACTTTCACGTGCTACTCTCAAGTGACTTACACTTACTATGCCATGTCAATGAAAAAATGATTAGGTGGTTCAAATTCATAACTGTATAGGTGTTCAATAGGTACAAGACTAAGTTGAGGGATCCAAATGAAATTTCAAAACAAGTTTAAGGGTCTATCGATGACTTAAACCTTTTCAATTTTATTTGCTACAAAAATTGATTGGATGCTACTAAGTTAATAGTAACACCCTTATATTTAAAACTTATAACAACATAACTCCAATTGTAAATTTTTTCCCATAAAAATGCCCCAACATAAAATATCATTGAAAATTTTATTTGATGAAGAAAAATCATGTTAACGTAGAACATTAAGGAAAAGCAGTGCTACCATCAAAGAAAACGATGCAGGAAATGATATTGCTCTTCCTTTAATCATAGGCTTAAGTTATGAGTTAGAATATAGAATTTTTTTTAAATAGGAAACCTACCTTCTAATGAGATGAGATGCGTGCAATTAAAAAAATAAAAATTTTCAGAAATAGTTTAACTTTCAGCAAATTGGTAGAGTCCATAGCCTAATTTTTAAAATTACAACCTGTAGCCAATGTATAAACTGTATGCAATTGACTATTTTTAATATAAAATACAAATACAATGAGTAATTACATGAACCAACTTTTTTTCTTTTTTCTTTTTTCGTTTCTTTCTTTTCGTTTTTTTTCCTCTCTTCGATCACTAACTTCTATTTCTTTTTCTTCTTTTTTTTTCTTTTTAATTTTTTTTATATTTTTTCTTTTTTCTTGTCCCTAGCCCCTCTCCTTTTTTTTTTTTTTGTATTTTCATTTTTTCTATTTTATTTTTTGCTTTTCTCTCTCTCTTTTATATCTAGCTTCTATTTCTCATTATTCTTTTTTTTTTTCTTTTTATATTTTTTTGTTCTATTTTATATTCTTTTGTACTTTCGAAAAATATAGCTACATCGAGCACAAACTATGAATGATAACGAAAATACCACAATCACATATTGTATTTGTATGTGAACAATTATTTATATTTTTGTATTCGTTGATACAATTGTATTTATATCTTATAGTTCACACTTGTATGTGAGTTCATTTATATTCTTATATTCGTTGATATAATTGTATTTGTATTTATATTTTATAGTTCACACTTATATTTGTATTATATAGTGTGCACCATCATTTATATTTAATACAATTCAGACTTGTAATTTAAATAAATGTTTTGTATTTGTATTTTATAGTTGACTGCATATTTGTATTTGTTATTTTGTAATTTTATTTTATTTGTATCGGTATTCTATTTCGATGCAGCACTAGTATATTTAAAGAACTAGTTTGTATTTGTATTTATAATATGACCGTATATTTATTTGTATTTATAATTTCATTTATTTCATTTTTTGTATTTGAGTTTATAGTTGACTGTATTATTTATATTTTAAAATAATTGGAAATAATTGTTCTTTTTCTTTCTATGAACACGTGTATTTATATTCAATGATACGAATTCTATTTTATTGATACAACTTAAACAATACAATGATAAATTATACAAAAAAAAAATGCTAAATTATGCAAATTCAAATGTTACATTTGTATCAAATGATACATGTTTAAACAACTTGAACCATACACATACAAATGATACTTGGTTATATACAAATACAAATATTAAATTTGACATACAAATACTAACGATACATTTCTATTAAATTATACATGCATATTTGTATATTTTAGACTCAAATAAATATAATTAATTTATATACCTATTTGTTTATAAATACAAATGATAACTTATACATACTCATGTCTAAACTATTCAAATATAAATAATAAATTTATTTAAAATACATAATATGCTAAATAAATATAAAATATAAAATACAACAACAACAAATAAGAGAAAAAATGAAAAAAAAAAAGATGACAAGAAAAATGAAACAAAAGCAGGAAAAAAGAAAATACAAAAAAAGAGAAAAAAAAGATGACCAGAACAAACCAAAAGAATTTTTTTTAAAAAGATTGGAAAACAAAAAGAAAAAACAAATGAAAAAGAAAAACGAGAAACGCTGAAAAGAAAAAGAATGGGAAAAATGGAACAATGGAAAACAAACAAAGAACAAAAGAAAAAAAAAACAAAAAGGAAAAAGGAGAAAAAAGCTGAAAAAGAACAAAAAGAAAAAAAAAAAATAGAGAAAAAGAAAAAATTAAAAAGAAATAAAAGAGAGAAGTTATGGATTACATTTAATTAATAGAAGAGACTAAAAATTATAATTAATTGAAACTTAAATTAAATCAGATAATTAAAGCCTTATATTTGATAAATCATATAGTTTTTTCTAAAAAAAAAAAATAATAGGTCAATTGAATGTACCACAGCTTTCATTATGGATAGAATTCAAAAACAAAAGGTTCAATTACAAAATAATTCTTACCATATATTTCTTTAAAAAAATTATTTTCAAAATTTAAATTTGTAACCAACAATTTTATCATTACTCCAGGTTTCTCAAATTAAGGCCCTGTTTGATCATAGTTTTTTTTCATTTTTTTAAGAATTGGAGTTGAAGATGAAGATAAAGTTGGAATTGTGTTTGATCATTAATATAAATTAAAGTTATTTTTAAAATTTTGTGAGAGAAGTTGAGTGAAAAATTTTTACTTTTCAAATAATTTTTTGAAATTGAAGTTGAAAAATTCATGATCAAATAAAATGATATTTTACTTTTTTTCATTAAAGTAAAATAATATTTTAGAAAAAAAGAAAAAAAAATTTATGGTCAAACGGTTAGGGTATTGAGCTCCGGCATTCTTTTTTTTTTAAAGTTTCTACTGTATAGAAGAGGCAGGGAGGAACGATCAAGGGTAATGTTGTAATTTCACATAAATAATATCTCTGCCAAATACACTCTCAGTCGCATCACTTTTCTCATTCAAAAAATTTCTCAATTCTCTCCATCCTTGAAAGCAGAGTTGAAATTGTTCTCTCTGTAGCTAACCACCTCGAATGTTCTGCCAACGCTACAACTCATTTCAAAATCAAAGGTTTGCATTTTGTATTTTTTTTTTTCGTTTCAAGTTTGATTTTAGTGCTATGATCTGTTATCTATGTAGTCAAAGGTAGTTGAATTTTTCTCCTTTTTACTACTTGAGAAGTAGTGTCCAGATCTGTTGTATAGATTATGGTATTTGACTCTGTTTCTTTCTATTTTCAAATATCTTTTTTGTACTATTCATAATTTTTGTTTTCCAAATGGATCCATTATCTACTGTTTCCTTAGGTGGTATAGTTGATGATTTAAGTTTAAAGCTTAATATTTTTGGTAATTAAGTTAAAAGGATGTGAAGTGATGAAATGAGGAAGTTTCTTGCAACTTCTGTTGCAGTGACATGCTTTGTGGTGTTTGTGATTATGTTTGTTATGCTGGTGACCGTTTTAAGGACCTAGAAATTTGTTCATTAGCCGTAAAGTGCACTGAATTGGGATTAACTGTGAGTATTAGAGTACTGATATTATAATTAGGTGCAATGAAAAGAGGAAGAACAACCTAAGAGTCTAAGGGGAGTCAAGGAGGAGGGGGTGATGTTCTTGTCATTTTTTCTGCCGCTGATCATTGATGTCCAAAAAGTTACCGTTTGAGTTTGGAATACCAAACTTTTCGACATGATCATTGAGATGAGACTAATAGTATTTGTCGTACGCAAACAATTCACAAAATTTACGAAAGTTGGTTCAAGTGGGTCCATGTATGATGTGGATGGCTTGGTTTGTTTGTTGCTGAAGGCTCGTAAGTTCCATCTGATGTTCATGTCCCTTATTTGGTTTAGAAGTAACAAAGAAGGGGAACAAAATCTAGACTAAAGTAGCTCTGGTTTTAACAAAAAAAGTAAATGGAGAGATAGCGCTAAATGTGTTTTCTCTGCCTTCTACTTGTACGAGTAACATGAGAAGGAGGAAGAATTACTCCCTATAGCTTCCCCCCCTTTCACATTTTGTAGAGTTTAAGGGATCTTATGACTGCAGTAAAATCTTCTTGAATAGTGTTATCAGTTGCTCAGTTTGTCTAATCAAGGCAGCTATGAGTTTGTCGATGTTTTTATCATATCTGTAGTCGGGAAGTTTGTCTTGCTTAATAAGTGGGCTAATGAGAGCTTGCAGTGTATTTGGCATGTCTCCCCCCTCCCTAATCCGAATTTTATGGAATTTATAGCTGTTCAGTGAGCTGGTGTTTCTAGCTTGATCTTTCTATTTCGCTTGAGTATTGCATAATGTAAGTTGATGTATGCCTATAGTTGTTCAGAATATGCATCAGTGGGATTTGTGGGAATATACTGGGTATGTCAAGAATGGACCTTGGGCCTAACTCAACCTCAAAAGCTAGCTCAAGAGGTTAGGATTGTCCAAGTCCATATAAGCAAACCACTAGTCCATTCCCCAACCAATGTGGGACTTTTACCCACTCTAACACCCCCCTCACGCCCAGGCCCAACTGGCACTAGCGCGTGGACTGGGATCCCAAAACGGGGATGGACCTGGCTTTGATACCATGTTAAAATTGGTCTTGGACCTAACTCACACCCCAAAAGCTAGCTCAAGGTCCATTTCTTTATCATGGTATCAGAGTCAGGCCCACCCAGTTCATTGTTTCCAATGTTGGGCCCCCCGTCGTATATTATCCACGCTCTAGATGTCCAGCTCTGGGCGTGCGGGGGGTGTTGGAGTCCTACATCGGTGGGTTAAAGGGTCCTTGGTCTCCTTATATGGTCTTGGGCAATCCTCCACTCATGAGCTAGCTTTTGAGGTTGAGTTAGGCCCAAGGTCCATTTCTTTATCATGGTATCAGAGTCAAGCCCACCCAGTTCATTGTTTCCGATGTTGGGCCCCCGTCTTATATTATCCACGCTCCATCCTTGGGCATGCGGGGGGTGTTGGAGTCCCACATCGGTGGGTTAAAGGGTCCTTGGTCTCCTTATATGGTCTTGGACAATCCCCCCTCATGAGCTAGCTTTTGAGGTTGAGTTAGACCCAAGGTCCATTCTTGACAGGGTATAATGTTGTTGTTGTGGTGGTGGTGGTGTTTTATCTGAGATATATGATCATGTATTTTCCTTTCCAGATGACTACTGCAATAGCCATTGAGGACGTGAGAAGGGAGGTGAAGATATTAAGAGGTTTGACAGGACATAACCATTTAGTAAAATTTTATGATTCATATGAAAACCACAACAATGTCTACATAGTCATGGAGTAAGCTTCGTCACTCTAACTCCCATCACATTTACATTTGCAATGGGGTTCAATCTCAAACTTAGATTAAGAGGAGGATACTTTGTATAACCAAAGTTTCAAGTAGCATGGCAGTTTGTGTATTTATTCGTGCTTGTTGCTATTATCCTCTTTTTCATCTATTTTTGAGCCGAGGGTCTATTGAAAACAGTTTATCTACCTTCTCGATGTAAGGGTAAGATCTGCATACACACTACCCTCCACAGACCCTATTTGCTAGATTATAGTGGTTTTTTTGTTGTTGTTATAACTGAAGTGATACAAGATTTCTTGACCTGTGTAAAAACCAACCGCTGGAATATGCCATAACTGAATAGATTTAAGACTTCAACTGCATATGACAGTGATCGGAAAGAGAAAGAAACACACAGCTTAAATCAAAGAATAAAGAAGAGAAAATCATGTATAATTGCCAACAACTGCATAATTGACGAGTAAATGCTGAAGTCTTTGGATGGATCTAATATTTAACGCCGAGACTTTTCCAATCCCCAGTAATCTTAGTATAATTCTTTTGTCATACATTTATATACCAGGATTTACTCTTTGTACTAGCTTTTCAATGATTCAACTATCCTTGGCATCTGAATCTTGTCCATGAATTATGTAGGGTAAGTTCAATTATCATATTGCTTTATTGTATAGCAACATCACTTTTATTTTGAGCTTGTTTTTTTTCTTCTTCAAATTTTTCGTTTATACTTCATCCACAACAACAACATACCCAATGTAATCCCACAGAGTGATGTCTGCGGAGGGTAGAGTATACGCAGTCCATGCCACTACTTCAGAAGTAGTAGAGAGGCTGTTTCCGATAGACCCCTGGCTCAGAACAAAAATTATATAAAAAGACGTAATAAGTACAAAAAATAAGATGGTATGAAAAAACATAAAGAGAGTAGTACTATAAACTATCTACATCACCAAACAAGAAACTACAAGACACCTGCAAAGTACTATGACTACTGGCCTGGCCACAAACAAAGCTTCCCTTCATCCACATGTTTTAATAATTAATATTTATATTTTTTTGAAAATTGTATTGATTTGTTCGGAAGTACATGAGTCCAAATTGTGACCAGAAGGAGAATGAAAAAGATAGTTGGAATAAAAAAGAAAGAGAAATCTTAGTTTCCAATTGATGTAGAGACTTTTGCAATCTCAAGTCTTTGCACTACAATTCTTAGTTGTCTGCTTTTTTGGAAAATCCAGTTACATGTTTTCATTTTTCTGCTATTGATGTTTCTTTGTACAAAGAGTTCATCATGGACTTAGTTTCTTGTTTTTTTTTCTTCATTTTCTTTCATTTGTGGTGCTTTGATTCAGCAAAAGGACAGACCACATCCCACTCAAACTGCACCGAGGAATTCGACTGTCAAATATTAGGAAGTTACAGTTTTCCTTTCTATAAATCGAGTGAACCTGATTGTATCCTACTCCAATTCCAGCATCATCATCTGGTGCCCCTGCTCAGACTGTTTCTTCCGGTGAACAAACTTATACATCATCTGGCGAGGCACAACAAAGCTATCCTCCTGGAGTGCAATCTCAGAATAGTGCACCTTCTCCTTCGGTTCCTACTTATGTGTATGGAAATTTTGTCACATCTAATGCTCTCCATCATCTGCGGAGAATCTTGCTTATGGTGCGGATGCAGAATATGAGAATTTCATGTCAGAAATGAAGTCATGATGCTATTGCTGTATCACCCTGCACTATTAGGTTGGAAAATTTCTTACCAAGTCTGTTCTAAATTTCTTACCAAGTCTGCACTATTAGGTCTCCTCTATGTTGTTTGGTGTTTACTTTTCAGGCATTTGCACTTGTATACATCCTCATCCTAGCGCGTATGCTTTACCATGAACAACGAGAATTCTTAACTAATTTTATCAGGGTTGTTTCAAACATCAATGAATGATGTGTTTTTCATTTTTGACAAGAAAAAGGCGACGAGTGTGTGTTATTTGAAGAATGCTCAACTCTATGTTTTGAGATCAGAAGTGAAAACCATTTCATGAAATTATAAGAAAGAAACCCAGCAGACAGCTAATTCTCCAGGAACTTAACTCTCTCTTTCTATATATGTGTGTATGTGTGTATTGGTTTGTATGTTCATGAATTCCTAAATATATGGGATTTTTTTCGTGAATACCTTGCTGAAAGAGATGGTGATTTTTTATTGTTATATTCTTTATGAGTTTTTAGATATTTATTTGTTTTTTCGAGGTTCATACCTGAACTTGTATCTCAGTTTTCTCACCAACTATTAATTAAAATACACCTTAATTATCAATTGTTCATTTTTCCTACGTGAACGATGTTGAAGTTTATGGTGATATTTCTGTAGGAAATGTGACTAATTGATAGTTGACGCTTGTTTTGATAAATAGTTGGTGATAGTTCAGACAGGAAATTCAAAATTCACACACCTGATGGTTAAAGCATGAAACTCAAAAATCGGGATGATTGAGTTGTGTTTTTGACCATTCTCTCACATTTTGCTGTATGGTTTACACATTTGCAGTCAATGTTGCACTTCAAGTGTCCTGAGTATTACATGATATAAGTGTGGATGGTATTGAGATGTAGAGTTAAGTTTTTGATGGAAGACAATCCAGTAACAAGATGAATACTACTCCCTCTGTAGATCGGAAAAAGTACCAAGACTTCCAGAAGTAACGTAATTACAAAAATAAATAGAGTATCATACTATGACTTCATGACTAGCTATTGCACCATGAATAGTGTAACAATCTTAAATCTCCTCATGTATTGTTGAGATCTGTGATTTAGTTTTTCATGCATTACTGTTCAGTTCTGCTGACGAATCTTTAAACACAGAATCAAGTCAATCAATCTTTTGTGAGTGACTTCTGCTCTCAATATAGGTCTGATGAGGCCTTTTGCATTATGTATGATTGTATAACTAGATATACTATACTTACTAGAACTTCCAGCAGTAGAGAAGTCGTGACTTTTCTTAATGGTGTTTTAACTGACTCCATCATTTCTTCTTACTGTTTACTTAGCTAGAAATATTTTGGGTTCACTGTATGTTCTGTTAGTTGGATTCCTTTATATCCGGAGATTGTAGTTGTAGTGGTGCTTTGGTTCTTTAGCTGTATACATATATCACGCTCTCTAATGTTATGTCCAGGTTGTCTTCATGCACTCAATAATGACATGGCGGTCTGGGATAATTAATAAATAGTTCAGGAAATGGAGGATCCAACCTCAACCATTTCCCTTCGGATGTTGTATTCTACGTGCTGGGTAGGCTTATTGAAGCTCACAGACTAATCTTGACTGCATGGTCTCCTTTCGAATAAAAATTTCAGACTGACTGGAAGAATAGAATGGAAGTACGATTCTCTAGAAAAAAGTTGGCTTATCATGCACTTTATAGCCTCATCCATTTCTTTTATTCCAGTAAACTTGATACAGCAGTAGATGACATGGAAGATCTTGTCAGATCAACTTTAGACTTTTCATTACGTGTCCTGTTTTGTGTGTCAATAAATGGATCTCTGTTTTAAGTTATCTGCTTGTATATCGACTTGATAAGCCATGTTTGTTAGCATAACTTTTTAGATAGCGATAATCTTTTTCTTCAGGGAACTGGGACAGGTCATCCCGAGTTTACGGGGAAGCTACTTCAGATTCTTGTGGACTCGGTAATTAACCGATGCATGAAGACAAAAGTAGGAACAATGGTAAGAAAGTTGAGATATCACCCTTTCTAACTCTTGCAGGTGAATTAGGGAATTCAAAGGAAGAACAAATTGCCCAGGTATGCTCTATGTCAAAGTTGTAAAATTGTTATTTAAATTTATTGACAATGAGACTTTAAAGGAGTTGCAACAATTCAGAATCCTATATCATAGTGGCATAGTAAAATGGCAGGCTTGCAGGTGCGGAACTAACAAATCTATTAGAAGCTAAAAATGACTTAGCGTCAAAGGTAATTCGATTGAACAATGCGAGAACCGAAGGGTTTGAGCATAGAGTAGGTTCAAAGACTACTCTTTCATTTGGCAATAGTAATATTTAGCATCTTTGTGCAAGGAGGAAAGGTTGTTTTTGTCATCCATCTTGAGTGAATGTGGTTTTAGTAATGTATATATGTCAGCCTGTGCATTTCTTGGATTACATGGTGTATAATTCTTCACATCAAGCACCGTTAATTGTCACTGTTCCGCGCTCTGACATGTTGTGTGCTAAGATTGTTAAGTATTATTCATTGAAACGATTCGTGGAGGAAACTGGGAAGCCTCTTCAAGAATGGGCCCCTGCTTATGATGGAGCTAATTTTTGTTGCTCTTCTGGTTTTCAGGCTGTGATGCTTGCTTTAGGCGTTTGCGAGAAAGCATTTTTCGGTTCGAAAAATCTGCTTCAGCTATACGAATCAGAGGGCTGAGCTGAAGTTACATGACTATGATGCAGAGCATGATTTCTAGTTTTCTACCGTGATTTGGTTGAGAGTCAGAGACAGCAGGTAATACCATTCATCTCGGACAAGTTCAAGTTTCCGTCTATTTCTATATACCAGTGACTTTTCCACTCATCTAAAGTGAGAAATTGATAGATTGTATGCTAAGTGCATCTATTTCTGTATCTTGTGTCAGTATTCTTCCATGGATGATACAAGGAGGAAATGTTGTCAAAATTGTAATTATAGGTTATGCAGGTTGCTTGGGGTACAGGTCAATTGTATAATTAAATCACAAACAATGAATGAAATCTTTGGTGTATTTCTTCGTCATCTAAGTAAATGTTCAAGGAATTCCATTTCACATATAAATATTTATTTTATTCTAACTATCGCCGTATCCAACATAACCCATCAATCTATCATATTACTTATTATTTAGATTCATGTTATTTAATTTCATTATTTGAGACAAATATAAGAACGGAAAATGGCCTAAAATGCCCTTCAACTATGTAAAATGGTGTAAAAATATCTTTCGTCTACCTATTGGACCTAAAATGTCATTTCCGTCTACCTATTAGAACTAAAATGTCCTTCTCACTTATCTATTGCGTCTAAAATGTCCTTCTCATGTACCTATTGAACCTATTTTGTCCTTTTATTTAGGCAAATTATATGAAAAGATCATTCATAAAAATTAATTATATAAATAATAGTACTTTTTCGATATTACAAAAATAATTTTTTTTTCATATATAGCCATTTTTAAAAATTGAAAAAGATGATTATAATTCTTAATTTAATACAATTAACTAATTATCAAATCACCTTAATTTAAGAGATATATTTTTAATCTTTTAATTTAAGAGATATATTTTTAATCTTTAAATTAAAAGTTGAAAAGATAATCCCTGCTTTCAAAAATTTTTCTCTTTTATTCAAAATTTAAATATTTTTAAATAAACTAAGTATTTGATTATTTGCTCGTGTATATTTCATTTTATTTTCATGTATGTTAATCATCTAGTATTATTTCATTATTGTGTATTTTTAATTCTAATGTAATGGGTTAACCATAATTTTTTATGAATAAATATTTATGAATAAATCATTATGTTGGAAGTACAGATATATCATATATTTTTGTTGTATAAATATAATTAATGTCAAAGTTGTTATGATATATATCAATTATAGTGAATGTCTATCAAGATTTATTTGATGTCTATCAGGATTTAATGTATTTGTCTTTTAGTGTGAAGCTAAGGGCAAATTCTTCCTATAAATAGAAGGGCTTCCTTCATTGTAAATCATCCCTTAAGAGAAGAAATAAGAATCACTCTCTCTATTCTTTCTACTCTTCTTCTTGTTCTTTATTATTTTATAAGACGTTATCAGCACGAGACTCTACCGTCTCAAATTTGAAGGCTAAGGCTGATGTATTGTTTTATTTCTTTCCTTTTCCATATGGCTAATAATCTTACAAAGTGTGAGTTTGTTGTCCTTCAAAGTTCGGACAAGAACTGTATTTCATGGGTGTTGGATGCTGAAATCCACCCAGATTCTATGGGTCTTGGAGACACCATAAAGAATGAAAATACAATATCTAGTCAAAATCGTGCTAAGGCTATGATTTTCTTGCGTCATCATCTTGACGAAATTCTGAAAATTGAGTACCTTACTACTCTAAGGATCCACTCGTATTGTGGAATAGCCTAAAAGAAAGGTTTGACCACTTAAAGATGGTCATCTTTCCGAAAGCACGACATGAGTGGATGTATCTAAGATTTCAAGACTATAAGTCTGTTTATGAATACAATTCTGCCGTATTCAGAATTTTTTCTCAATTGAAACTATGTGGAGAGACGATCAATGATAACGATATGATGGAAAAGACACTCTTCACTTTTCATGCCTCGAATGTGCTATTACAACAGCAATATCGAGAAAAAAGTTTCAAGAAGTATACTGAACTGAGTTCCCATCTTCTTGTGGCTAAACAAAATAATGATTTGTTGATGAAAAATTATGAGAACCGACCAATTGGATCTGCACCATTCCTTGAGCTAAATGATGTGCACGCTCACCATGCTAGGCGTGGAAAAGGTCGCGGTCCTGATCGTGGACATGATCGTGGTCGTGATGACCAAGAAAAAAACCCTGTTTCGGGTGTTAATCATTCATCTAACAAAACAAAAAAAAGATGAGAAATGTGAAACAATTACTTGTTTCCGATGTGGTGGAAAAAGATACTACTCACGTGACTGTCGTGCTCTCAAGTACTTAGTGGACCTTTATCAAGCATCACTAAAGAAGAAAGAGAGAAATATCGAGGCTAACTTTCTCTCTGGAAATAATGTTGACATCACATGCTTGGATGTAACAGACTTTTACGAGCACCCTGAAGGAAAGATTGATCACTTGATTGGTGATAGTTCCGTAAACATGGAAGAATGAATGCTTTTAAATTTTTTTTACTGTTGATAAGAGTTAGAGAATAAAAATCATGTAAAAGTAGTTGTTTGCATGAGTATTGGTTTTTAATTCGTATTGATTAGTTCAATTATATTATTGTAATTTATCATTGAAGTGAATGAAATTTCAATTTCGTCATTATTAAATAATAAAAAAAAGGTGACAACGATACGTGCAACTTGCACAAACTTCTGTTGTGTTCATTATTGCATATTAATATTTTGCGTGTTAATATTTTTAGTTTTGCGTGTTAATATTAATATTAGTTTTGAATGTTAATATTTTTAATATAATATTCACATATAATCATTACTTATCCATATGTGTTCAGAAAATATTATATAATAATATTATATTTGCATATTAACGTACTGGACAAAATATAATATAACAATATTATATTATTATTGAATGTATTGCATGATACTGTTCCGTGCTATTAATTATAAATAATATATTACGTATTAGATTCCTTATCAAATATTATATTGTTTCAATAGTTTTTGGACATATTATTTTTTAATTGCTTAGTAATGTCGGATTAATAATTTTTTATAGTATAAGCTTTCACTTTGTACATAAATTTAATATATATCTTATTTGGTGTATGTCATTTTATTTGAAGATATGAATAATTTTCAAAGTAAGCTGTCAAATTGTGAAGATATATGTTTGATTGATTCTGGCACTACACATACGATATTCAAAGACGAGAAATATTTCTCTCATTTAAATATGGGCAAGATTAATGTCACTACAATTTCTGGTAGTGCTAATTTGATTGAAGGCTTCAGAAAAGCCATTATAATCTTGCCCAAGGGAACTAAACTCATCAATAAATAATGTCATGTTTTCTCCTAAGTCTCGGAGAAACTTGATGAGTTTTAAAAATATCCGTGAAAATGATTATCATATTAAGACAATTGATGAGATGAATCTTGAATATTTTGATATCACCAAGAATGTCTCTAGACAGACATGTGTTATTGAAAAGTTCCCTGTTTTATTTTCTGGCCTATATTGGACAAAGATTTGTGCAATTGAGGCACATTCTATAGTAAACCGGAAGTTTACTGATTCCAATACTTTCGTACTTTGGCATGATCGTCTGGGACACCCAGGACCAATAATGATAAGTCGAATCATAGAAAATTCAAATAGATATCCATTAAAGAACTTGAAGGTTCTTTTGAATGGTGAATTTTCATGCAATGCTTGTTATCAAGGCAAGCTGATTGTGAGGCCATCGCCAACAAAAGTTGGGATTGAGGCTCCCACGTTCTTGGAACGATACATGGGGATATTTGTGGATCTATTCACCCACCTAATGGGTCATTTAGATACTTTATGATCCTAATAGATGCTTCATCTAGATGGTTTCATGTGTGTCTTTTGTCATCTCGCAACTCAGCATTTGTAAAATTGTTGGCACAAATAATATGATTACGGGCACAATTTCTCGATAATCAAATTAAGTCTATTCGCCTTAATAATGCTGCAGAATTTTCATCCCAAGCATTTAATGACTATTGCTTATCGATTGGGATAAGAGTGGAACATCCTGTACCCCATGTTCACACTCAAAATGGCCTTGCTGAGTCATTAATTAAACGTCTGCAGTTGATAGCAAGACCATTTCTTATGAAAACTAAGTTGCCCATTTCTGTTTGGGGTCATGCAATTTTGAATGCTGAGACACTTGTTCGTCTTAGACCGATAAATTATCATAAATTTTCTCCGTTGCAATTGTTTTGGGTTAAGAGCCTAATATATCTCATTTGAAATTTTTTTGAGTGCGGTGTATATGTGCCGATAGCACCATCAAACCGCACCAAGATGGGCTCCCAAAGAAGATTAGAAATTTATGTTGGGTTTGAATCACCCTCCATTATTCGCTATCTTGAACCATTAACGGGAGATATATTCACTGCTCGATTTGCAAATTATCGATTTGATGAGATAGTTTTTCCAAAATTAGGGGAGAAGATAGTGACATCAAAAGAGAAATTTTGTGAAAAAATCCATCACTATCTCATCTTGATCCATGTGCTTCTATTTGTGAGCAAGAAGTACAAAAGATTATTCATCTGCAGAAAATTGTAAGTCGAATGCCAGACACATTTATAGATTTAAAAAGGATCACCAAATCACATATTCCTGCAGAGAATGTCCCAATTCGAATTGATGTCTCTAAAGGACCATCCACTAGTGTCATAGCTAATGAATCTAAGACAGACCATTAGGTTATAAGGATCGAAATCCTAGAAAAAGAAAAATAAATGGTCAAGATGACACTATGAAAGATCCTCATATGGAAGTTCAAGATTTGAGCAATGTTGATATTCCTGGAGAAATCAATGAGCCTGAGACTCAAGAAAATGAGGAACTATCTATAAATTCAAGTGATGTTGAAACTAATTTGAATCGGTCTGAAATAGTAGTGGATCATGTCTTTGCATACAATGTTTCAACAAAAATCATACAAGATAGAGAGGATCTTGAACCTCGATCTGTCACAGAATGTCGACAAAGAAATGACTGGCCAAATTGGCAAGAAGTAATTCAATCTGAATTGAATTCACTTGCCAAACGTGAGGTTTTTGGACCTATAATTCAAACACCTAATAGGTATAAATGGGTCTTTGTGCGAAAAATAAATGAGAAAAATGAAATACAAAGGTATAAAGCATACCTTGTTGCATAAGGATTTTCACAATGACCTGGTGTCGATTATGATAAGACATATTCACCAGTTATGGACGCAATAAAATTTCGTTATCTTATTAGTTTCACTATCCATGAGAGACTTGAAATGCATTTGATGGATGTGGTAACAACTTATCTATATGGATCACTTAATAATGAGATATACATGAAAATTCTCGAAGGATTTAAAATGCCGAAAGCATATAGTTCAAAGCCTCGGGAAATGTATTCCATTAGATTGCAAAGATCATTGTATGATTTGAAGCAATCTGGATGCATGTGGTATAACCGTCTTAGTGAATATTTATCTAAAGAAGGTTATACGAATAATGAAATTTGCCCATGTGTTTTCATAAAGAAAACATCATCGGAATTTGTTATACTTGCTGTCTATGTCGATGACATAAACCTTATTGGAACGCCAGTAGAGCTTCAAAAGGCAATTGATTACCTAAAGAAAGAATTTGAGATGAAAGATCCCGGAAAGACAAAGTTATGCCTTGATTTGCAAATTGAGCATTTGACAAACGGTATCTTTGTCCATCAATCTGCCTATACAGAAAAGGTGTTGAAGCGATTCTATATGGATGGAGCACATCCATTAAGTACTCCGATGGTTATTTGTTCGCTTGAGTGAATAAGGATCCATTCTGAACTCAAGAAAAGAATGAGGAACTCTTTGGTCCTGAATACCATATCTTAGTGCAATTGGTGCACTAATGTATCTTGCAAATACTACAAGGCTTGACATTGCCTTTTCAGTAAATTTCCCAGCAAGGTATAGTTCTGCTCCTACTAGGAGACATTGGAATGAGATCAAACATATATTACGGTATCTAAAGGGGACTATAGATATAGACTTATTTTATTCTAAAGATTGCAGTTCCGATCTTGTTGGTTATGCTGATACTGGGTACTTATATGACCCGCATAAAGCTCGGTCGCAAACAAGCTATGTGTTCATATGTGGTGGTACTACCATATCTTGGAGATATACAAAGCAGTCTATCGTAGCCACTTCATCGAATCATGCTGAGATAAAAGCTATTCATAAAGCAAACCGAGAATGTGTATGGTTGAGGTCCATGATACATCTCATTTGAGAAAACTGTGGTTTGAAATATGACAATCTACCCACAATTTTATACAAAGATAATGCATCATGCATAACACATCTTAATGGAGGATTCACGAAAGGAGATAGAACGAAACGCACTTCATCAAAACTTTTCTACATACATGAGCTACAAAAGAATTGTGATATCAACGTGCAACAAATTCGTTCAAGTGAAAATGTAGCTGATTTATTCACTAAATCTTCTCCAATTACAACTTTTAAGAAGATGGTGCACAAGATCGGAATGCAAAGATTCAAGAATGTTCTTATTAGGGGGAGTTAATACGCGTTGTACTCTTTTTCCCTTACGAGGTTTTGTCCCACTGGGTTTTTCTTGTAAGGTTTTTAATGAGGAAGCCTATATGCGTATTGTTAGACATTCAAGGTGGAGTATTATGATATATATCAATTATAGTGAATGTCTATCAAGATCTATTTGATGTCTATCAGAATTTGATGCATTTTTCTTTTAGTGTGAAACTAAGGGCAAATTCTCCCTATAAATAGAAAGACTTCCTTCATTGTAAATCATCCCTCTAGAGAAGAAATAAGAATCACCTCTCTATTCTCTCTACTCTTCTTCTTGTTCTTTATTGTTTTATAACAAAAATCAGATTATTATTATATTTTTGATATAATTTTTGTACCATTTGATATAATATCAAATGGTGTTTGATATTATATCAAATGGTGCAAATGATGTTTGATATTATATCAAATGGTGCAAAAATTATATAAAAAATATCATGAATATTTATCTCATAAATTATATAAAAAATGTAATAATAATCTGACTTTTACATTAATTATATTTATATAACAAAGATATGTGATATATCTGTACTTCCAACAAAATAATTTTTATTTCATAAATATTTATCTATAAAAAATTACGGTTACCCCATTACATTAGAATTAAAAATACACAATAATGAAATAATATTAGATGATTAACATACATAAAAATAAAACGAAACATATACGAGCAAATAATGAAATGCTTAGTTTATTTAAAAATATACGAATTATGAATATAAGAGAGAAAAATATTTGAAAGCAAGGATTATCTTTTCTACTTTTAATTTGAAGATTGAAAATATATCTCTTAAATTAACAGGAATTGATAATTAGTTATTGTATTAAATTAAGAATTATAATTATCTTTTTTGATTTCTTAAAATGACTATATATGAAGATAAAAAATATTTATTTTTTTAATATCGAAAAAGTACTGTTATTTATGTAATTAAGTTTTATGGATGATCTTTTCATATAATTTGCCTAAGTAAAAGGGCAAAATAAGATTAATAGGTAGATGAGAGGATATTTTAGACCCAATCAATATGTGAAAAGGATATTTTAGGTCTAATTCGTAGATAAAAAAAATATTTTAAACTCAATAGATAAACAAAGGATATTTTTAACCCCTTTTTCAATACAGGAAGTATACATTGACGTTAATATTTATCCAATAGTAATACAAGAGAGAGAAAGTGATGCACTCAAGGATAGGACGGCCAAACATAAGTGGTACATAGGCCTCTGGTCTGTTTCCTGAAGTAGATCCCTTGGGTATTACCTAAGTAATAATGACCATGCCCACTCAATTATTATGTCCAAATCATGTAATCTCATATGCAAATTCTTCCATCATTCATCCGTTATTATTCAGTTCAATTGCTTTGGGGAAACGGCGCCTCACAAGATTGTTAGTTCAGTGCTGTCACAAACACACACAGAACCTGCGCACGTGCAAGAATTGCAAGTCCCAGTTTGACCCGTTGCTCAATCACCCCCGTGCTTGCCGTTACCACACTGCTCATTTTGGAGGTACCCTACCCCTTCTCAATGTTTTCTAATACATATTTTTTTTATAATCGTGCTGTCCGTGTTCAGTTTTTGCGCACCTTCATTAATACCATGAGATAGATATCAGCTAACGGAGAAAAAATCACATAATATTTGTTTCTATTGAAAATAATTAAGCCAGAAATCTCACGATGCTAAACCCACTTCTTTGAACCACTTGGCCACACCCTTGAATGCATTTTTGAAAAGGTCCTAAACTTCAATTATGTAAAATGATGCAAAAACACCTCCGTTTACCTATTTGGCGTAAAATACCCTTTTCGTCTACTTATTGGGACAAAATTGTCATTCTCACATATCTATTGGACCTAAATTACCCTTCCCATCTAGTTATTGGACCTATTTTGCCGTTTTATTTAGGCAAATTACATGGAAAGACTATCCTTAAAACTTAATTACATAGTACTTTTTCAATATTACAAAAATAAAAGTTTTTTTTACATGTTTAGCCATTTAAAAAAAATTAAAAAAGATAATCATAATTTCTAATTTAATGCTATAACTAATTATCAACTCGAGCCATATTTTCAATCTTCAAATTAAAAGTGGAAGAGATAATCCCTGCTTTCAAATCTTTCTTTCTTATATTCAAAACTCAAATATTTTAAATAAACTAAGTATTCCATTATTTGCTCGTGTATGTTTTGTTTTATTTTTATGTATGTTAATCATCTATTATTATTTCATTATCGTGTATTTTTTAATTCTAATGTAATGAGTTAACCATAACTTTTTATGGATAAATATTTATGGAATAAAGATCATTATGTTGAAAGTATCGATATACCATGTATTTTTGTTGCATAAATATAATTTATGTCAAATTCAGATTATTATTATATTTTTGATATAATTTATGCGATAAATATTCATGGTATATCTCATTATGTTGAAAATATTTTTCTTGTTAAAAAATTATTTATTAAATATAAATATATATTTTCTGTATTACATGATATAAATTTTTTATATCTAAAATATACCATGTATGTTTATCGTATAAATATAATTTTATGCGGTATAAATATAATTTGTATGGTATAAATATATATGTATTTTTATGATATAAATATACCATGAATTTTTTTGGTATAAATATCCCACATATTTTTATGGAGGCATCGTGAAAGCAGACAATAAAAATGAAAAACATAAAATTTTGATATAATATATGAAAATGCCTTTCCATGTAATTTGCCTGAATAAAAGGGCAAAATAGCCCTAATTGGTAGACGAAAAGGGCATTTTAGGCCCAATAGATAGACAAGAAGGACATTTTAGACCTAATAGGTAGACGGAGGGCAAATTTGCACCATTCCACATAGTTCAAGGGCATTTTAGACCCTTTTCCGTTTTTAAAAATATTTTTGTAGAAAATTTCCGACTAATTCCACGGGTACTTTCCACCTAACGGGGTATTAAGTAACTCTATCCACCAAGATTAGAGATTAGGACAGATGAGAAGAAATCACCTAGTGTTATCGTTTCAACTGATATATGATCTTAAGACTCATGGTTCTCAACTATTTCATTGACCAATAGGAGCCTCTTAAGTTTGATTAGAAATTGTATGGCAGGGAGAGATGTGAGATTTAGATAATCCATAGTTTTTCGGTAGAGGAATGTACCAACTTAAAATGGAGGGGATGGATATAGAAGATTCATATGACCGAATTAAAGTAGTTTGAGATTGATATGTAGCAGTTGTGTTGTTGTGGAAAGGCAGCTAGTTTTGCCTTTCCTGCACAATGAAAAACTTCTCTATTTCGATTGCCTACACTTTTGCTATGTTCAACCAATCAGTTTATTTTAGTTAGGTTCTTTCTTTGGTTAAGAACTCACATGATAGGGTATTTATGGATTGAATTTTTAGTAAATTTTAGTTATTAAGATTTGGCTGAAGGAGTGAGGAAAAATAGAATGTCTCACACTATATGTATATACACTTGGATGGCCAAGGCGTACATTCTCCAAGAGTTTGAGGAACTAATAGGGAGGGTGGACCTAATAGATAAGAAATTGTGGGGATATTTGTTCGAACCTGGGTATGGGTACCATATTCTCAACACATTTCTCACGGATGTCATGAAAGACAATATAAATTTATAGCAAAACATGATTAATCTAATATTGATAAAACTTAAAATGTGGTTGATTACCAAAATAAAATAACCATCAAACATCAGAAATTTAAAGTTCAAATTCATCTAATATAAACTTATACTAAATATAACATCTAGGTTTTCACTTTTGTTGTGGGGTTTGCTCATTGGTAATTTCTCTCTTGCCCGAACAGGTTCCTTTGCAATTTTCAATCCACCAAAAACTTGCTGGTAACATTGCTTGTCACTTCATTCTCGTTGATAGCGCCAAACTCTAGCTTTATCTTTTTGTAATCCCAAAGCAGTGCAGCATACCACCTTCAGTAAAATACCGGGTCAAAATTCACTTTCTCAATGTCCAAGAGCACTTGACTGATATACTCAGCGATGCACATGTATATAGTCCAGAATCGCTGTCAAAAAAAGTAATGTGATAATGAATTATCATGAACAAACATATATGCAAATTAAAATTAACTATAGAAGTACGTACTTCGGTTCTGGTTGTTGTTGTGGTTTACTATCTTGCAACACATACCCGGAGGATCACCGACTCCTGTATCAACATATGATACATATGCTGGAGCATTCTTCTTAGTCTATGTCATGCCTTTTGCCATAATACCCGGTATTGATGAAGAAAGGGGGTATGATGGTAGCTAGGGACTGATGACATTTTCAACTGAGGTAGTGCCCCTCCACTTTGAGAATTGTGCACATAAAGACCTGCTTCCAATGGAATGCATCACTTACATTGATTAGTAAGCACATGTAGTCAACTTTGTCCGTAGGTATATTAGCAAGCAGCTTGAAACCTCTGATATATTGAGCCACATGATGATTTGGAGTAATAAAACTGTTGTCATGTCTGCTATTCTTTCACTGGTGATTTGTTGAACCCACGTGGTGAAAAAACAGTCGGTCATAGTGTATCTGACTTGATTGTGTAGTCCATACTTGGCTTTTTTTCGCAAATAATACATTATAATGTCAACTTCTTGTTAAAGAAATAACAGTACTTTGCTACAAAACACACCATACTTTCTGCAAAACAACGTACATTGTACATTTCAGCCCACCATACATCATACATTATAAATTTCCCAGGTAGTTTTTGGGAAAAAACTTGGCGAATAATGTTCGGACATACAATTTGTCATTATTTGGCAAATATTCCAAATTCCCAAATACTAGAAAAAACTAGTAGTTGGACCAAATTCCATTATTTTGGGAACTTTTACAAGTGAAATATGTTCCCCAAATACTATGGCCAAACACATGATAAAACTTCACCCAAAAATGACTTGTCAAAATATTTGGGAATCTCTGGCCAAACGCTAGCTTAATAATTAATCAAGTCACTTTGCTTATCAACTTTATATAGTGGAAAATTGATATTTAATTATCGTAAATATTTGAATTAGATGATCTTGGGTTAAACAAGCTCCTCTGATTGCAACCCATCCGAAGCAGGCCACTTTAGGAATTAGATGAACTTTGTTACTTAGGCTCACGCCTCCACCCAAACATCATCAGGAATTTGATTTTATTACCATTGCCCATCTTCAGTTTGTATACGGGTGAAATTCATTCCGTAGCTTACTAATAATCTAATATTGCTCCATATATCAGTATGAAATATGGCTGTGATTACATCAGTTTTAATTATATTAGTCCAAATAAATATTATGGATTAATATAGTGGATAAAATTATTTAAATCTAAATAAATATGGATTTAATTAAAGTCCAATTTTTATTGGGCTACTCCATTAATTTGGGTTACAAATGCTGGATTCATTTTGTTGAACTTAATATGTCATTATATTCTAGAGGCATAATCGGGTGCCACATGTCAAATGACATGCCATGCCAAGTCAAGTAAATGAGCCAATAGGATTATACCACATGTCAAAATGATGCAGTGCACCCAACAAAATTCAAGGCCAATGAAAATGCGCCACACGTACAAGTTAGCATGTTCCAACCAATCAAATATAGCCATGTCACTTCAATTTGATTGGCCGAAAAGAGTTTGTACTTGTAATAATTCTTCCATCCTACAACTGTAATTAGGGGTCTCTATAATTCAGAAAGGGACCAACAATTCTAACAAGAAGCAAGAGAGAGCTCATGGATCAAACGCTGCAGATTTCTCTTCAAGCTACAAGTTCAAGCGTTCAAGCACCAAGATCATCAAGATTTAAGATCGAGACCACAAGATTCAAGCTCAAGCTCAAAAGCCCTTGAATTCAAGTACAAGTCAAGATCAAGTTTATTAAATTCACAAGTCAAGATCATGCTCATCATATTCGCAACTCAAGATCACGACCACAAGATTCAAGATCAACCTCAAAAGCCCTTAAACTCAAGTACAAGTCGTGATTAAATCCATGAAGTTCAATAATATTCAAGATCAAACTCAAAAGCCCTTGAGTTTATATTTGAAAAGACGAATCAGAAGATTCATAGAGATTGTGACACTCACTCTTTGAAATCAAATATAATGATTGTTGCGATATTTTCTTGTCCTGATTATTATTTTCTCGACTAGAATTTTACTGTCTACAAATTCGGGCACATCCAATGGGACAATCTCTATTCTATCTCTCATCTCAACTTTTCCAACATCAAAGTTCAAGAACATTGAAATGACTTCCAAGAAGGTTAACTCCCAATCGACTGCCTCCAATGCTGATTCTAACTTCTCCGTTGAAGTAAAAAGCATCCTTGGTGTTACTTTTGGAAGCTTTGGAGCCGTCACAAAGAGCAAGACCAACATGTTAGGAAAAAACACACCAAGTGTTGTCCACATCAACTTTAGTTTTCGAATCTTTAACCCCAAAAGAAGCAAGGTCCCCTACAAGTGCTTCAGAAGAAGGAAGCAGTGTGATAGAGAGAATTAAGAAGACTCTTGCTCTACTTGAGCTCTCTGGTTCAAAAAACTCTGCCACAAAGAACGATGGTCATTCAACCAACAGATCACCTTATCGCGTAAGTTAAGCACTTCAAAGATTAACTTATGCGACAGTCAGTGCCACTCTTCGACGTCTCCAGTGATAAGCAATGGTAATTGATGCCTCATCTATGGAGGAGCAACTTGCGAACCTGGTGAAGGTAATTGAAGGTTTGACCAAATATGTGCAAAATCAAGATGCTCAGATTGATAAGTTGGTCGATAGAATTGAAGGCTTAGGCCTCATTTGTTTGCACTTAATGGAGGTCTGAATCTGAATGGTTAAGACTTCAGACCATTAAGTGCATTTTGTTTTTTATTGAGATTTTAGCTCGTAATAGGTCTTGAATAGGTCTTAATCATTCAGATCTAGAACCAAGTCTTAATAGGTCTGCAGAGATATTGTGGTGTTGGATAATATTCACCACTCTATTCATAATCAGCAGTCACCACCACTAACCACCTCTGCCACCACCACCATTGTCACCCACTACCTACCACCACTAACCACTTCGACCATCGCAACCACTATTGACAACAAATATCGCTACCAACCACTATTGTCAACCACTACCACACCTACTATCTTTATTATTCTACTTACATTCACCGCTACCACCGCCGTCAATAGCCCCACCATCATCAACCAGTACTGGCCAATCTCTACTATCTACCAACTCATCCATGCAACTAGCACCACCACTAACTACCACTAATACATCACAATCTCCACACATTCTTCGGTCGCCACCACCATTGTCACTAGTAATGCTACTTTTACCACCACTTCAACCACTACCATCGCTACAATTTATCTCTACTAACAACCATTTCCACCATCTCAACAAACAACATCTCCAACTAGCATCAACATATCGTCAACCATCATGCATTCATGTTTCAGCCAACACAATCAACACCTTAAACTACTAACATCAAGTAACATCATATCACAACCACCACCACCACCATTAATCGCCACCAACATAACAGTCACGACAATACCAACCATCACAACTATCACCACCAACATTATTAATCACTAACATCAATCATTGTCACCGCAACCACCATTATAAACTATCTTCACTATCACTAACAAATATAAATGTTTTTTCTCAATCAAATAATAATTTTGTTGTATGAAATTATATACTTTTCTAATATATAATTAATTTTTTATTTGAATTGTATTTTTTTATTTTATTATATATACAAATAATTTTTGTTTTCACATTCAGATGTTGAAAAATAAACAGTCTTAATCATTCAATTTTCAGATCTAGAGACAACATCTTAATCATTTAGATGTGCATTCAGATTCAGACGTTTGAATCTTAAAAAAAACAAATGCAACCTTAATAAACAGAGATTCTAGCCATGTACCTATAAAAGCTCCAGAAATTCATAAAATAGAACATCCTAAGAAACAGACACTATCCACTAAGGAGTTGTCAGTCATAAGAGGGAATGATCCTAATTGATCAATTGAAAAAATTCATCGAAGGAACCTCAAAGACAAGTACGACGTTGCCACCAAGTCTTCTCTGACGTTCGCCTAGCCCATACACTGCAAGGATTGATAGTTTCAAAATGCCTATCGGTTATCAACCTTCCAAATTTCAACAGTTTGAGGGCAAAGGGATCCAAAGCAACATGCCACACTTTTTGTTGAGACTTGTAATAATGCTTGAACCTACAGTGACTACTCATCAAGCAATTTGTCCACTCCCTAAAGGGAAACGCCTTCGATTGGTACACGAACCTTGAGTCTAATTTCATTGATAACTGGGAGCAGTTTGAGCATGGTGGAGTCAGAAAAAGAATGAGCCAGTTATTGACTTCATCAACTGATGGAGAAATGCAAGCCTAAATTGCAAAGATAGTCTCAGCAAAGCTTCCGCAATAGAGATGTGTATCTAAGGGATGCATTGGGAGCTTTTTTACATTTTACAAGGCATCAAGCCAAAGTCCTTTGAAGATTTGGCTACCCATGCTCACGACATGGAATTGAGCATGTCTTTCATCGAAAAAGGAGTAGCGCCTATCCATGATGCTTGAAAGGGAAAAGATAAGCAGGAACCCAAGAGATGGAGTAAGTTTGTCTCCAAAAGCGACAACCAAGAATCCATGAATGTGAACGTGTCTCCTTTGAAGTTAACCACAAAGATGAGCAAGAATCAAAGCGTGAAGACGACTTCTCGAGCACGTCCAAATCAGAAGTTGACTTTGAAGGAGATGCAGGAAAGGAAATACCCCTTTTTTGACTCAGACGTTCCCAAAATTTTTGATAAACTTCTTGATCTAAAGCTCATTGATTTACCAGAGATGAAACACATCGACCTGATGAAGCTGGAAAAAGTGATGACCCAAGAATTTTAATTTAGAGCAAGAGCGAAAATTTCTTTACAAGCTACAAGTTGAAGCATTGAAACCCTCCAGTTCAAAGACGACTCAAGATCAAAACGAAGATTCTAGATGAAGACCAAAAGCTGTTGTATCAAAGCACAGGTCAAGATCAAAGTCATCAAGCTCATAAATCAATATCAACTTCATCGTATTCAAGATCAAGCTAGAGGGTCCTTGAATATACATTTGAGAAAGCGAATCAGAGGGTTCAAGGCCACAATAGATTCCTTAAAGGAAGTTAATCTTGGCACTAATGAAGACCCAAGGCCAACTTACCTGTGCGCTTTTCTAGAAATGGATGAACTCCCCACTTGATTTGCCATATATAAGGGACGATTGTGTAGCATTTCACCAAATAGGAGATCATTATCTTAGATGTGATTTTTGTATCGCATACATATGCTTTTTGGAGAAGAGGTTCAGTAGTTTTTTCAGACGATGAAGGTGGTTCCATGGATTAGCTTTCATCCTTCGCTTCTCTTTTGCCAATATTTAAACAAGATGCCTCAATATTGACTTGAGCAATCTTTGCGCGAAACGAACTTGGTAAGAATTCTTCCAAAGTCTTTTTTGATGGTGATGACCTACTACCTTTGCCCTCTTCGAAAGCTCAACTAATTTATGCTTCCTCGGTTTTCTCACCATCTTTCTTGTAGTTGGCTGCTTAGATGACTCTTTTCGTAGACCCATCTTGTTGTGTTTCCGCTTAGTCACCAAAATCTAACCTTCATCATCATCTTTATCAATTCGAGACTAGTCATGTTTTGGTGGCTCCTCATTGTGCTCTTTGTTGCATATTTGGATCGGATTGAGCGAGCCAAAAATGATGAAGATTTGATGCAAACTAGCCTTCTCATCATCAAGCACGATCTTCTTCTCATTGGCCAGTTGTATGATTTTGTCCTTGAAGACAAAATATTCTCTATAGCGTGATCCATAAGCATATTATACTTGCAATAGTTTGGGTCATCTGTCCTTCCTGCTTCATTGAGCCGCTTCATCTCTGGTATATCAATGAGCTTTAGCTCGAGAAGTTCATCAAAGATTTTGGGTTTGTCAGAATCAGGGAAGGGGTATTCCTTTTCCTGCATCTCCTTCAAAGTCAATTTCTGATTTGGACGTGCTTGAGAAGTCGTCTAAATACTTTGCTTCTTACTCACCTTTATGGTGAACTTAACGGGAGACACGTTGACATTTATGGATTCTTTGTTGTCGCTTTTAGGGACACACTTTCTCCATATCCTGGGTTCCTTCTTATCCTTCCCTTTCGAGGGTCATGGATAGGTGTTACTCCTTTCCCGACAGAAGACATACTCAACTCCATATTGTGAGAACAGGTTGCTAAATCTTCAAAGGATTTTGGCATAATACCTTGTAAAATATAGAAAAACTCCCGGTGCGTCCCTTGGATACACATCTCTATTGCAGAAGCTTCACTGAGCCTATCTTTGTAGTTCAAGCTCGCATTACTCCATCGATTGATGAAGTCAATGACAGGCTCATCCTTGTTTTGGCAAGTATTTGTGAGCTCTACCATCTCACTGTACGCCTCGTGCTATAAAAGCGATTCAAAAACTCATACTCCAGTCGCTCTGAACTATCAATGGAATTAGGCTCGAGGTCTGTGTACCAATCGAAGGCATTTCCTTTTAAGGAGAGGACAAATTGCTTGACAAGATAGTTATCGTAGGTTCTAGCAATTTTATATGTCTCAACAAATTGCGCGACATGTGACTTTGGATTTCCTTTGCCCTCACATTATTGAAATTTGGGGGGTTGATAACTGACAGACATCCTGAAGCTATCAATCCGTGCAATATAGGGCTTGACATATGTCAGGAAAGATTTGGTGGCAACATCGTACTTGTCGTTGAGGGTCCCTTCAATGAACTCTTTTAATTGATTAATTGGAATCACTCTCTATGAAGAGATTGGTACCTCCTTAGCAGGTGGTGTCTGTTTCGACAGATGATTTATCTTCTGAACTTCTGGCTTCTTTCTAGGTACATGGCTAGAATCTCCGTCTATTAAGCCTTTTATTCTTATCCACCAACTTATCGATTCATGCATCGTGATTTTGCATATATTTGGTTAAACCCTTGATCGCCTTGGCCAAATTTGCAAGTTGCTCCTCGTAGATGAGACATTAGTTACCATTGCTTGCATGATCATTGGAGACATCAGAGAGTAGCACGAATTGTCGCATAAGTTGATCTTTGAAGTGTTTAGCTCACGTGGTGCAAGTGGAAATAATACGTTGGTTGAATGGCCATTGTTCTTTGTGCCAGAGTTTTTTGAACCAGAGAGCTCGAGTAGAGCTAGTGTCTTTTGGATTGTCTCTGCCATATTGCTTCCTTCTTCCGAAGCCCTTGTGGGGGACTTTACTCCTTTTTGGGTTGAAGATTAGAAAACTAGAGTTGATGCGGACGTCACTTGGTGTTTTTATTTTCCTAACATGCTGACCTTGCTCTTTGTGATGACTCCAAAGCTTCCATAAGTAAGACCAAGTATGCGTTCTACTTCAGCAGAGAATTTGGAATCTGTAGCCTTGGAGGCAGTCGATTGGGAGTTAACCTTCTTGGGTGTTATTTCAATGTTGCTGAACGTTGATGTTGGACAAGTTGAGATAAGAGGTAAAGATTGTCCCACTAGGCGTGCCAGAATTTGTAAACCATAAAATTCGAGTCGAGAAAATAATAATCAAGACAAAAAAATATCGCAACAATCATTTTATTTGATTTCAATATATGTGAGTAGTAGAATCTCAATGAATCCTCTTATTCGCCTTTTAAATGTAAATTCAAGGGCCTTTAATTTGATGTTCGACCTTGACTTGTGAACTTGTTGGATTTGATCATGACTTGTGAATTTGGATTCAGGGGCTTTTGAGCTTGATCTTAGATCTTTATCTTGATCTTGAGTTGTGTATTGAATGCTTGATTTGTAGTTTGTAGAGAAATCTACCGCGTTTGATCCACGAGTTCTCTTTTGCTACTTGTTAGAATTGTTGGCCCCATTCTGAATTACGGAGACCCCTATTTATAGTTGTAGGATGGAGGAGTTATGTTAAGTACAAATACTTTCTTGCCAATCAGATTGAAGTGAGTGGCTATATTTGATTGGTTGGAATATGTCAACTTGTACGCGTGATGCGTCTTCATTGGCCTTGAATTTGGTTAAACATGCTGCATCATTTTGACATGTGACATGATCCTATTGACTCCTTTACTTGACTTGACATGCCACATCATTTGACACGTGACACCCGATTGGGCCTCTAGAATATGATGACACCTTGGGCTCAGCAAATAGGCTCATTATTTGTAGCCCAAATCAATCGACTGACCCAATAAAAACTAACTTTAATTAAATCCATATTTATTTGGATTTAAATAGTTAATCCAGTTGTATTAATCCGTAATATTTATTTGGATTGATATAATTAAAATTTATGTGATCAGAAATTCCTCATTTCAAGACTTGTCGAGATATTTAATCTTTTGAAGACTAGACTTGAAGTTTTCATCTTGATTTCTTAATTGTAGTAATACCCGTATACAGAAAAACATCATGGACCAATATATATAATACCAAATGAAAACATATTGGACCTGAAATATTAATTTGTGGAAATACTATATTTTTTTGTTTTTTTTGGTTTACGTGACACGGTGTCATGAAAAGAAAAGGTTGACTTAACTTTTATAGCATTTAATGGTACGACATGACCATAAGTTGCCTTTTGTTCCTTTTTTTTGATAAAACATCTTACATGGGTCCCACAGGTTTCATTTTCTTTCTATGTGAGATCTTTTTTCCCATTAGTCACCCATAAATTTTTACTTTTTTCTTCACTCCATTTAGGATTAGGATAACTTCGTTCAATTTCTATTAGTTTAGGGAGTACGCTGCCGCCTCACAGAAGGATTCTTTGTTCTCCTCAATTTGTGAAACCCAAATAGTACCAAACTAGGAGCAGGAAACCGCCTTAACTTGCCTATAAATAGCATTGTGCCCCTTATTCTGTTGGCATCAATTAGTGAGGTCCGGGTATAAAGCGACGAATACAAGGTAATTTATTTTCCATATTTTTTCGTACTTTCTATTTTTTTTTGGATAGCAACAAATTTATTAGAGAAGAAGTCGACCTTACAACAACGTTGAGAGTCAAAGACATAGTATAGTTTGAGGCGGAGACTTTACACCGTCTAAGGCAAAGACTTGGCATTGTCCATGGTAAAGACTTTTAGATCGTCTGAGCTAAGGACTTTATATTGCCCGAGGCGAAGATTTTACATAGTCTGAGCTAGAGGGTTGCCTTGTCCGAGTCGAAGACTTTACATCGTCTAAGTCAAAGACCTTACATAGTCCGCGACAAAGACTTTTACACCATTTGAGTTAATTTATATTGCCCGAGGCAAAAACTTTACATCGACTGAGCCAAAGTGTTGCCTTGTTCGTGTCGAGGACTTTATATCGTCTTTATATCGTCTAAGGCAAAGGCTTTACATAGTCCGCAACAAAGACTTGTACACCGTCTGAAAAGACTTTATATCGTCCAAGGCAAAGACTTTACACCGTCTGAGCCAAAGTGTTGCCTTGTCCGAATCGAGGACTTTACATCATCTAAGGCAAAGACTTTGCATAGTCTGCGACAGACTTTTACACCGTCTGAGCTAAATACTTTATATTGCCCGAGGGGAAGACTTTACACTGTCTGAGCCAAAGTGTTGTCTTGTTCGAGTCGAAGACTTTACACCATCCAAGGCAAAGACTTTGGTTAATACCTAATAGATGTTGGTCACATAATATTTGAACTCAAAACCACGATTACTACGATTACTGGACTATCATGCTAAGTACTAATAAAATACTCTTTTTGTTTGCAGCTTGAATCATGGTTTACTTTAGAGATTCAGTGTCTTCTTCCTCTAAATCACGGTACCTTATAATATTGGATCTCAAGGATAGCAAGGTGGAGACAAAATTACCTGTCGGTACACCATCGACACCATTAGCTGGATCGTATGTTGCGGCATGGCCACCCTTAGGGAATCCATCTAGTTTAGATGAATGGACTCTTGAATATCATAGACGTCTACCCACGACGTAGGTACTTCGTTTTCCATATCATCGTACCAAAAATATTGCAAGCACTTTACCATGCTTTGGATGTTGAATCTTGAACAGAGAGACTAGATGGAGTGTCACTTTTGAGTTTGGTAGTGAGTTTTACTATATTCCTAGTTAGTGGGAGTGGTCCGAAGATGTGCTTAGTAGGTGAAGCCAGTCTTCTTTGAAGGATGCAAAGATTTATGATGCTATATATAGTTCACTTTTTACTTATGATCGTAACAAATATCTTGCAAGCATTCTGCGAAGCTTGGTGTCCTCTCACAAATACATTGCTTACCTCTGTTGGAGAAATATCCATACCACTTTGGGATTTATATGCGATTGGTGGTCTACCCATAACAGGAAGTATTTACGAGAAAGTCATGCCAAACGTTGCAAAACTTACAGGCACTTGTGATAAAAGGGGAAAAGATTTCTCCCTCAGACTTTTGAGTATTTGTTTGCAGCCTTCCATCCTTTATGAGAAGGAACTAGCGGTAACCCGAATGTTCCTTTGAGCAAGTGTATAGAGTTTTGGTGTAAGAAACCTTCAAAGTATGGGCAACCTCCACTAAGAAGAGAAGAAGAAGTCGATTCGTCACAAATCGTCGCACAACCCGACTGGGGAACTTGATAAGCTTGTTAATTATCGACTCCTGAAGAGGCCTTGTTTTGCAAGTTAGGCGTCAAGAGTCACAAGATGGATGAAACATACTTGGCTGCCTTTTTGTCTTGCTGATTGTGTATATTTGTGCTCCTTACGAAGGAGGGAGACGTTATCCATCCAGGAGTTCTTAGAGTTGCCTGTCATTTGGCATGCAGACAAAGAGTTAGCCTTGCGGTTCCAGTCTTAGCAAGTATTTGTAGGGGGCTGATTAAGTTGCTCGGACTTTCCAAAAACGTTGTCACACCCATGTCAGATCCTTCAAAATTACACTATTGTTGGAGGATCCGACACACACCCATCAACATTTTTGAATATTCCGAGCAACATAGGGTCTGGACAGAATTTCAAAATGTTCGCGACTTGATCTTGCTCGGGTATACTTCTTAGTCCATTATGTATACGGTTAGCTTGCACGTTATACTTCAGTACTCATTTTCCATTAGCAAATGGGCCAACTGATCCCTTCATGGCCACATATTCGAGCGAAGGCATTGCTAGGTATTACGGGAAGGAAGAAGCAAGGAAGCGTATACATGGAGGAAGGACTATTGTTTGGGATGCGACATTGCTCAAGAGGCCTCAGGCGTGTAGCTACCGTGACGATGACGCTGGAAATAGGTTCAAATCAAATTATTTTAGGAGCATTCGCTCAAATTATCTTGCTTTAAGGGACGAGAATGCCTTCATTATTGAGCATTATAGCCCGCACAGATTTAGCCGTCAATTCAACTCTTTTCCAGATTCCCCTGGTTTGCTAGGCCAAGATATTCGAGAGGCTTCATTAGAAAACGGGATTGAAAATTTGCACGAGTTTGCGTGTTTGCTAGATCCATGGCAAAGGCGACATTAATTCTTATCTTCCAATTATAAGCCTTGGCGGGAAAAGGTGCATGGGAGTTTTCTTGAAAACTACATGCAATATCTAGTGAATGTTGTGGGTCCTGGTACTGGTGCCCGATAAGAACATGACGAAGATGTCTTAGTTGTGAACAAGTCTTCCTTTTAAAGTCCAAAGTAGTTGTTCCAAACAAGACTAAGGAACCTTCATATGAAGAAGTTTAAGAAGACCATACACTAATCCTATCTCATCAAGTATCTAATTAGCGATCATCCCAAGATGAGTGCACTAGTAGTCATGCAGATCGTTGCCGGAAGAAATTAAAGTCATCCTTGGACGAGCCGACAAGTACTGATTTGCATGTGGTGGAGATTTCTAGCAACAATATTAGTTCTTCAAGGACTTTGCTAGCTATCAAAGAGGTTATGATTCAAACTTTCTCACTGACCCAATGGTTCGTTAATGACTTAGCTAATTGTTTCTCATTTTATGCCGTCAAACAATGTCCACACGTTGGGTGTTCCCCACCAAGTTAGACCACAAGATAGTGGTGAATCTATAGGGCCGAGCTCTAGAAAATCATTTTCCGCCTCAAAATTGAAGCAAGAATTCACTTCTACTCATGTTAAAGCTTAAAGCTTAAAGGTGGTATAGAATCATATCCAAACAACTAGGGGTAACCATGTTTATATTTGATGGAAGAAAGGTTGTCTCAGAGCTTAAAAAGGACTTCGTCACAAAAGCTTGGTCTACTATCCGTACCAAACTCGTAGGCTTATTGTGGACCGTACTTCTTCTACTGAAGACGATGTCTAAATCGTACTTAACGACATGAGTGGAATTGCTGTGGATATTTCCTCCTTACAGAATTTGTTGATGTCTTTCTTTATGTTTGCCGCTTTCTATGACCAAACACGATCCACGCTTGATAATAACGCCGTAGAAATTGAAAAGTTAGAGCCATATTTTAAAGCCAAGGAGCACCTTGAAATTGTGTTGAGGGAAAAGGATGAGTAATTTGGAGAACTATCTGTTGCTTGCAAATCTCTTAAGAAGGCGAGAAAGATGGTGAAGAAAGAGATATTTTGCCAAGCAAGAGGCTAAAGAGGTCGGATCTAAAGTTTCAGCTGCTAATAAAAGTTCAACAAGTGTGCTGACGTTTCTTTGACAACCACAAATGCCTCGAATGTCGTAGAAAAGAAGACACAAGGCTTAGAGACTACTTTTCAAGATTTAGTTAATCATAAGCTATATTAAGATTAGCATTAGGAGATGTATCTTTTTCTTCGTACTTTTTGCTCCCTTTTCATTAGCATTTTATTGATCAATTGACATTATTAGTAGCAATAAAAAATCCTTTTGACTTTGCTTTATTTTGCGCATTCCTGTCTATATTACTTTATATGTTTCAGCTTCAAGAATTGTTTGCTTATTTTGACGTATTGATGCTATAGTACTAAGCCTCGACTCTCTCCTTAAACCTGTTGCTCATTAACTTTGTGTCTTCAACCATTGTGGATTTGAAGCTTCAATTCGAAGTCCTTGAGAATTGAAGCCTTTAACTTGCAAACTTGATAACTGCAAGCTTGGTAGATTTGCACCCTCAATTGTAAGCTTGGAGAACTTGAATTAAAGAAACTTATTTTTTTGAAGCTCGAGTCATGAATATATAGTGTAAGCCCCAAAATTTGATGAAAAAGAGTACCTTGTCAACTGTCTTTTATGACAGATCAAGGCGGGAATATGTATTTTTTTGACATTTATGCAACTGAACTTAGAATGGAACTCTAAGCGCCTACGTACCTCGGCAAAGAAGAAGCAAAGGTTAAAGGCTAATCTAAACATAGCTTATAGTTAACTAAATCGTAGAGAGTAGCCTCTAAGCCTTGCTTCTTCTTTTCTACGTCATTCGAGGCATTTGCTGTTGCCAAAAAAACGTCCGCACATTTGTTGAACTCTTTTTCAACAATTGAAAATTTAGATTCGATCTCTTCAGCCTCTTGCTTGGCAGCATTGCGAAGAGCTTTTAACTTCTTCTCCATCTTTCTCACCTTCTTAAGAGATTTGCAGGCAGCAGATAGTTCTCCAAATTTCTCATCCTTTTCCCTTAACACAAATCAAGGTGCTCGTTGGCTTTTAAATATGACTCTGACTTTTCAATTTCTACGGCCTTATGAACAAGGGTGGATCGTGCTTGGTCATAGGAAGCGGTATGGCTGGAGAAAGACCTCAACAAATTCTGTAAAGAGGACATATCCACACCCATTCCACTTATATCGTTAAGTACAACTTGGACATTGTCTTTGATAAAAGAAGCACGGTCCGCAATAAGGCCTGCGAGTTTGGTGCGGATATTAGACTAGCTTTTGTGATGATGTTCTTTTTAAGATCTGAGATAACCTTCCTTCCATCAAATACAAACATGATTACCGTTGGTTGTTAGTGGGGATTTGATTCTGCACCTACTTTAGCTTTAGCATGAGTAGAGGTGAATTCTTGCTCCAATTTTGAGGCAAAAAATGATTTTTAAGAGCACAACCCCGCTATAGATTCACCACTGCCTTGTGGTCTAACTTGGTGGGAAACACCCAACTTGTCGACATTATTCGGCTGCATAAAATGAGAAACAATTAGCCAAGTCATTAAAGAACCATGGGGTAAGTGAGAAAGTTTGAATCATTACCTCTTTGATAGCTGACAAAGTCCTTGAAGAACTAATATTGTTTCTAGATATCTCCACTACATGCAAATTAGAATTTGCCGGCTCGTCCAAGGATGGCTTCAATTTCTTCCAACAACAATCTTCGTGACTGCTAGTGCTCTCATCTTGGGATGGTAGCTTGTAGATGATTGATGAGGTAGGATTTGCATATGGTCTTCTTGAACTTCTTCCCTATGAAGGTTCTTATTCTTGTTTGGAACTACTACTTTTTGACTTTAAAATGGAAGGCTTGTTCACAACTAAGACCTCTTTGTCAACTAAGACCCACAACATTCACTCACCAGATATTGCATGTAGTCTTCAAGAAAACTTCAATGCACCTTTTCCTACCAAGACTTATAATTGGACGATAAGAGTTTGTTCAGGTTGGTATTACTAGGGCAAATGTTGCCTTTCTATAGATCTAGCCAACACGCAAACTCGTGCAAATTTCAACCCTTCTTCAAATGAAGCCTCTCGAATATCTTGGTCTAGCAAACTGGGGAATCTTTGAAGAAGCCGAATTGACGGCTAAATCTATGTGGGCTATAAGGCTTAATAATGAAGGCTTCTTAAAGCAAGACAGTTTGAGCGAATGCTCATGAAGTAATTCGATTCGAACTCCTTGGCAATGCCATCGTCACGGTAGCTACACGCCTAATGCCTCTTGAGCAATGTGGCATCCCAAGCAATAGCCCCTTCTCCATTTATACGCTTGCTGGTAATGCCTAGCAGTGCGTTAGCCCGAATATGCGGCTATGAGGGGATCAGTTAGCCCATTTGCTAATGGAACATGAAGTAACGTGCCAGCTAACCACATACATAATGGACTGGTAAGTATACCAAAGTAAGATAAAGCCATGAACATTTTGAAATTGTGTTCAGCGCCCTATAAATATTTGCTAAGACTGGAACCACAAGGCTAACTCTTCGTCCGCATGCCAAATAACAGGCAACTGTGGCAACTCCTTGGCAGATAACGTCTCCCTCCTTCATTGGGAGCACAAATATACACAACCAACAAGACAAAAAGGTAACCAAGTGTGCTTCCTTCATCTTGTGACTCTTGACGCCTAACTTGTGAAACAAGGCCTCTTTAGCAGTCGACCAATTAACAGGCTTATCAAGTTCCCCAATCGGGTTGTGCGACGATTTGAGATGAATCGACTTTTCTCTTCTTGGTGGAGGTTGTCTATACTTTGAAGCTTTCTTACTCCAAAATTCTATCCATTTGCTTACAGGAACATTCAGGTTATCGCCAGTTCCTTCTCATAGGCGACGAAAGGCTTCAAACAAATTCTCACAAAGTTTGTGGGAGAAATCTTTTCCGTGTAAGTTTTGCAATGTTTGACGCGACTTCCTCGTAACGACTTCCTATTATGGGTAGACCACCAATCGCATATAAATCCCAAAATGATATGGATATTTCTTCAAAAAAGTTAAGCAATGTATTTGTGAGAGTACACCAAGCTTCGCAGAAGGCTTGCAAGATGTTTGTATTACGTTCATAAGTAAAAAGTGAACCATAGACAATATCATAAATTTTTGCATCCTTCAAAGTCTAGTGACTCCTACTAAGCACATCTTCTGGCTACTCCCAGTAACTAGGGATGTAGTGAAACTCGCCACCAAACTTAAAGGGGTCACTCCATCTAGTCTCTCTATTTATGATTCGTCATCTTGCAATATTTTTAGTACAATGATGGGGAGAACGAAGTACCCACGTCTTGGGTGGATGACTGATATTCAAGAGTCTATTTATCTAAACAAGATGGATTCCCAAGGGTGGCCACGACGCAACATACGATCCAGCTAATGGTGTACCAATAGGTAATTTGTCTCCACTTTGCTATCCTTGTGATTCGATATTATAAGGTACTGTGATTTAGAGGAAGAAGACATTGAATCTCTAATGTAAACATTAATTCAAACTGCAAATGAAGTAAACAATAATTTAAGCTGCAAAAGAAAAGGGTTTGTATATTAGTATTTAGCACGATAGTCCAATAATCGTGGTTCTGAGTTCAAATATTATGTGACCAACATCTGTTATGTATTAATCATGTAAAGTTGTTGCCTTAAGCAATATCAAATCTTTAGCTCAGATGGTGTAAAAGTCTTTGCCGCAGACTATGTAAAGTACTTGCCTTAGAAGGTGTAAAGTCTTCGACTTGGACAAGGCAACACTTTGGGTGTAAAGTCTTCGGCTCGAGCATTATAAAGTCTGTAGCTAAAACGGTGTAAAAGTGTTTACCGCGGACAATGTAAAGTCTTTGCCTTAGGCGGTGTAAAATCTCTGCCTCAAAATATACTGTGTCTTCGTTGCTTAATACTCTGACCTTACCTAGTGATGCCAAGAGAATATAGGGCATGGTGCTATTTATTGGCAAGTTACGGCTTGTTTCCAACTCCTAGTTTGGTACTGTTTGGGTTTCACAAACTGAAGAGGATAAAGACACTTTCTGTGAGGCGGCATCGTACTCCTTAAACCAATGGAAATTGGAGATGATATCCTAATCCTAAATGGAGTCAAAAAATATTAAGTAAAAAGTTACGGGTGACTAATGGGAAAAGAGATCTCATATGGAAAGAAAATGGAATCTGCGGGACCATGTAATTGTCATGTTGCTAGATCTTTTTTGAAAAAAAGGGGGACAAAAGGCTACTTATGGTCATATCTTAGCATTAAATGCTATAAAAGGTAAGTCAACCTTTTTCTTTTCATGATACCGTGTCACAGTAAACCCCCCAAAACAAAAAAATATAATATTTCCACAAATTAAAAATTCAAGTCCAATATGTTTTCATTTGGTATTACATATATTGGTCCATGATTTTTTTTGTCTGCGATTATTACTACAATTAAAACATCAACATGAATACTTTAAGTCTAATCTTCAAGAGATTAAATATCTCAACAAGTGTTGAAGTGGGGGCATTTTTTATCATTTAAATTTTAATTATATCAGTCCAAATAAATATTACGAATTAATATGATTGAATTAATTATTTAAATTCAACTAAATATGAATTTAATCAAAGTGCTTTTATTGGACCAGTCCATTGATTAGAGCTACAAATGATGGGTCGATCTTGCTGAGCGCAAGATGTCATCATATTTTAGATGCTCAATTGGGTACCATGCGTCAAATCACGTGGCATGCCAGTTCAAGTAAAGGAGCCTATAAAATTATGCCACATGCCAAAATGATGCACCAGACCTAACCAATTTCAAGGCGAATGAAAATGTGCCACACGTACAAGTTGATATGTTCCAACCAATCGAATATAGGTACATTAATTCTATCTGATTGACGGGAAAGAGTTTGTACTTACCATAACTCCTCCATCGTACAACTATAAATAAGGGTCTCTTTAATTCAGAAAGAGACCAACAATTCTTAAAAAAACAAGAGAGAGCTCGTGGATCAAATGCCACAGATTTCTCTACAAGATACAAGTTCAAGCATTCAAGCACCAAGATCATCAAGATTCAAGATCGAGATCACAAGATTCAAGATCAAACTCAAAATTCCTTGAATTCAAGTACAAGACAAGATCAAGTTCATCATTTTAACTCAAGATCTAGACTAGATGATTTAAAATCAAGCTCAAAAGCCCTTGAATTTATATTTGAAAAGGCGAATCAAAGGATTCATAGAGATTGTAACACTCACTATTTGAAATCAAATATAATGATTGTTGCTATATTTTCTTGTCTCAAAAATTATTTTCTCGGTAAGAATTTTATTGTCTCCAATGGCATGGACGGTAATTGGATGATGAGCAATAAACAACCCATAGTTATTAGTGTTTTGAAATCAATCAGGAATTCGTGGCCAAAGTTCAAGAACAACTCTTACTTTAAAGTAGGAAATGGTGGGATGATTTCATTCTTGGAGATGAATGGTTAAGACAAAGTCCTTTCCAGCATCTATATCTAGATATTTACAAACTGAATCGGCAATAAGATTCAACTGTTGGAGAGGTATTGGGACCGCCAAGGTTGGAATCTGACTACAGTAGGATGCTTAATGATCGGGAGATTGACAAACTTACAGATTTCTATCCCACGTTGGAACTGTTCAAAGTAGTCTCCACCTCTAAAGACTGTACTATGGCTAATTAATAGCCAAGCCTCAAACAATCAGATTGACTGTTGGCCCTGAAAATTGATTTAGAAGGTCAAAATCCCTTATGAAGTAGCATGTTTTACTTGGCTACTAGCTAGAAGTGCAATGCTAACTCTAGATGAGTTAACTAAGAGGGGACTACAGTTGTGTTTAAGATGCTATCTATGTGGAGAAGAGGCAGAGACAATCAATCATCTTCTTTTACATTGCAAAATCACAAGTCAGCTAAGGAGGATTATCATAAATTTGAAAGGACTTTTGTGGGTAAATACCCGGAAGTATTCTGGATACTCTAGAAAATTGGAATAGTTATAGTACCCTAGCTACACAGTAGGAAAGATGGAAAATTGTCCCCGTTTATATTTGGTGGGTGGGCAGTGTGGAAGGAAAGGAATCTAAGGTGCTTTGATGATAAATGTAGCTCCATCCAGAATAATGAAGATGAAATGCGTAGCAGCCTTTTTTTTTAAACTGGTAACTGAAGAAGAAGTGCTTAGTTTTTTCTCTTTTGAAACTGGTAACTGAAGATGAAGTGTGCTTAGTTTTATTTTATTTCTGGGGTAAACATGAATATATGAAAGATCATGAATCCTTTGAGGATGCTATAGGAACCTTATGAATCTAAGGAATAGGAGATTGACCTTTTTGCCTTTGTAATTAACCTTGACTGCATTAAGTTGGTGGAGTCTTTTTTGGATATATAAAACAGTTACCTTCTCAGAAAACAAAATTATTGCTTCAGATATTGCCTTTTGAAGCACTATATGTTAAGAGTGGGTAAAGTCCCACATTGGTTGGGGAATGGACTGGTAGTTTGCTTATATGGACTTTGGTAATCCTCATCTCTTGAGCTAGCTTTTGAGGTTGAGTTAGACCCAAGCTCCATTTTTGACATGGTATCAGAGCTAGGTCCATCCCCTTTTTGGGGTCTCGGTCCACGCGTCAGTTCCAGTTGGGCCTGGGCGTGAGAGGGGGTGTTAGAGTGGGTAAAGTCCCACATTGGTTGGGGAATGGACTGATAGTTTGCTTATATGGACTTGGGTAATTCTCACCTCTTGAGCTAGCTTGCTTTTGAGGTTGAGTTAGGCCCAAGGTCCATTCTTGACACTATAAACAGCTGCAGGTCTCCAAACATCCTTCTTCACATATTTGGCATCTATAATTTTCTTCCAGATGCTATCCTTTCCTTCATTGTATCTCCACAACCATTTATATTGTAATATCTTATTATGCATTTTAAATTTCCAACCCCATACCCTCTCCCTTCTTAGCAATAATCATCTTTTGCCAGTCAACCAAATGTTACTTCCCTCTGTCTGCAATTCTTTCCCATAAGAATTTACTCTTCATAGAATTCAAACTCTTCTCTGCACTTGCCGGAGATTTTGACCATGGTTGCACTTCCATAGACTTTGCATATATTTCAGCCTTTCTCAATATAATTTATACTTGTAAGCTACTAAAACCTTTTTCTCTTGATGTAGACCAAGTAAAATAGGATAATGGAGCATTAGACCTTCGTTATGAACATTTATGTTAGATGAACCGAATCTCTCCTGGGTGATGTTTCATGTGTATGAAGTGAACGCCACTGATAAAGCTTCTTTGATAAAATAGGGTGTAAACAACTCATGTAGCAATTCTTTCAAAAAGGAAAATATCAATGCAGCTTCTGCAGAATTAACATTGGTAAAAGCCAGTTAAGTGATATATGTCAATTATGCGATTCCTGTTTCAGATTCCTCTTGCATATGCATTGCTTTTGAATGGAACTATGCAAGATACTTAGATTTATTCCTTACTGTTATCGTTTCTTATTTTGTACGGGTAAGGACAATGACATACAGGAAAATTGTGTTCTCACTTATGTCCTTCTGCATTGTTTTTTGCCGAAGGATTCATCTTGCTATTCCTTTGTCAATGACTTTGTATGAATGAAATAGCAGCTTAACTCATCTTTGTTTCCACTGTGGTTCTTTAAACAGGAGAAACAAGGAGGAAGTTTGAGAGTGTGTATTCCGGAGGCACCATGGACACCCCTGACGGTGGTAAAGTTTTTCAATACTGGCATTGCTGTGGCTCTGAAGATCCTTTTGACGCTGGTTGCACAGCTGCACCTCATGCTTCTTATGATGATTTGTTGGAAAGAAAGAATAGAACTTAATCTATATAAAGGAAAAAAACAGATGTTGAACTAAGAAGAGAGAGCAGAAAAACTTTTTATTTATTTCATAGCTTATTGAAATGATCACTGCCACATTTATACACAAAATCATAACTGAAAAAGCTTAATTAAAAGAGTAAAATAAGCTATCATATCTCTAACATTATTGCCTAAAGATTAGTAGCTGTTATAAAATCAGATTGTGCATGATTGCAGCCTTATTTACCTAAACTTAATCCAACTTTAAAGGTGTAAGCTGAATTTTAGCAGCTAGTACAACTAATCTGCTGCTCTTGAGGCACTAATCTTAACACTCCTCCTTGACTCAAGAGCTGTAACATCAAGTCTATCTATGAGAAGCTTGAATCTTTCTCTAGGTAGAGACTTAGTTAAAATGTCAGCATTCTGAAAAACAGTTCTGCAGTGCACCATGATTATGCCTCCATTCTCTTGCACCTCCCTCAAGAAATAAAGCTCGATCATGAAATGTTTCGTCTTTCCATGAGAAACAGGATTATTTGCAATTAAAAATGCAGCTTCATTATCCACAAGGATTTCAGTACTCTTCTTTTGTTCCATGTACAAATCTGCTAGCAGCTTCTGAATCAAAAGAGCTTGATTCACAGCTAAAGCAATGCTATTTAAAAATGGTGTTTTCTGAGGTCCTTCGACGTCAGTGTGAACAATTTGCAGGTTATTCTTTGGCCTCCATGATAAATTTTGAAAAGGAAGCCTTGTTTGCTTCCCATACCGATAAGCTTCACAAGCAGGCAGATTTTTCTCAAGGATCGGGAGACCTTTTGTTAGTTGATTTTCTTTCATGAAGAGTATGGCATCATGATGATAATGTCCGAGTCTTTTGTGGCATAACTCAGAATCATTTTCCAACCTGACAATTATTGCTTGCTCCTCGTCCAATAGATTCAAGGAAAAACTCCTTCCTCTCTTCTTGATATTGAACATCTCCTTATTATCAGAATCCTTAATGACACATGTTTTTTCTTTAAACAACACTTTGAACCCATTTTCAAGTAGTTGCCCAACACTTAAGAGGTTTTGATCAAGATCAGGAACAAAGAAAACATCAGTTATAAGCTTCAAACCTGTAGGGCTTTGAATTGCAATTGTTCCTTTGCCTTTTGCGTTAAGATATTCTCCATTTCCAATTTTGACTTTGAAAATAACAGATCTCTAGCTCTTTAAAGAGCTCATGATCACTGGTCATATGATTTGTGCATTCACTATCAATCAACTAATTTTTTAAAGTGTTTTTGCCAGCAAAACAAGTTGCTACAAATAATTGCTCTTCTTCATATTGATTTACAGCAGCCTTGTCTTCTTCTTGTTGCATTTGTGACTTGCATACCCTCTCCACATGGCCGAGTTGACCACATTTGTTGCACTTGACATCTGATTTCCACCAACATTTCTGTTGAGAGTGATTTGTCTTTTTACAGTGAGGGCAGGGTGGATTACTTCCTCCCTGATTATTGTAATTATAGTAATGCCTTTGTTTCTGGTTCTTTTTCTTTTTCTCGTATGACTCGTTCTGTGATTTAGCTTGAAAAACACCTTCGACAGAACCTTCTTTCCTCATTATTCTCTTTTTCTCCAATGCCTGCAAAGCATTAACAAGTTCTGCCAAGGTAATGCTTGACAGATCCTTAGAATTCTCTAAAGAAGAGATTGTGACTTCATAGTTCTCAGGAAGTGTGACAAGAATTTTTTGAACAATTCTTTCATCAGTAAAATCCTTACCAAACAATCTCACATTGTTGGCTAAGTCAAGTAGCTGATATGCATAATCTTTTATGGTTTTTGATTCTTTCATTCTCTTCATTTCAAATTCCCGAATCAGATTCATCACTTGCATAGTTTGAACTCTTTTGTTTCCTTGGTATTTCTTTTCAAGATACTCCCAAATTTCTGCAGCGGACTTCATTTGCTTAATTCTAGTAAGAATTGAAGGAGATACCGTAGAGAAAAGACATTCTTTGACTTTCCTTGTCTTTCTCTCCTTGTGATGTCTCATCTGATTTACTGTTGGATTATCTCTAAGAGGAGTTACTTCATAGTCCTCTTCTACTGCTTCCCATAGATCCAGTGCTTCAAGATGAACCGTCATTCTAATTGTCCAAGCTTGATAATTCTCACCATTGAAGATGGGTGGAATTAGAAAGCTTGTTTCAGAATTCATTTTCTATAAACTATTTAAGATAATAGTTTAAAGAATGGTTATATAGAAAGAAATTGTGTTTTTTATTCACTCTCTTCTCACAGGTCCATCAAGATGACAATTCTCTATACCAATTTGTTGGAAAGAAAGAACAGAACTTAATCTGTATAAAGGAAAAAAACAAATGTTGAACTAAGAAGAGAGAGCAGAAAAACTTTTTATTTATTTCATAGCTTATTGAAATGATCACTGTCACATTTATACACCAAATCATAACTGAAAAGGCTTAATTAAAAGAGTAAAATAAGTTATCATATCTCTAACATTATTGCCTAAAGATTAGTAGCTGTTATAAA
>NC_061112.1:51850777-51853692 GCF_002878395.1 Capsicum annuum
TGTTGCAACTTGCTAGTCACCTGTTTATTCAATTTCATCGAGAGCAACAGATTTTTCTAAACACTTCTTGGCCAAACTCAATTTTTGTTCTTGGATTACTTCTCTTTTTTTCTTTGCATCCTTCAAGCTAGCCTCCAAATTCAATTTTTGCCATCAGTCCAATAGCAAAAATTTAATTTGGTTGAAGGTTGCAAAGAAAAAAAGAGAAGCAATCTAAGAGCAAAAATTGAGTTTGGCCAAGAAGTGTATAGAAAAATCGATTGCTCTCAATGAAATTGAATAAATAGATGATTAGCAAGTGCAACAGACGCCACAGCTGATGAAAAAGCAAACTGATATATCCATCTATTGCAACAGACTGTCCATATGTTGTATTGTAAGTTATCTGACAGGTGTAATATATTTTGCAACAGATTACCAATCTGTCTCTTTCCGAAATATAATAAAAAGATAAAATGTTGTATTTAGATCCGTTTTTTTAATTTACATATTCAAAAAGTCAACAGTTTTATTTAATTAAGGGATATGAACAGTTGTGGTTTTTTGTTTGACTAAGTCCAGTCCCTTCCAATTCAATCATTTTATAAATAGGTCCTTCCGGCCTCCTCTCACTCCTTACTCACTCGTTCATTCTACTATACTTACAATACTAATATGGATGATCTACATTCGTACAAGAAGGTTTATATTGAGTCCTTGCAGGAACTTCAAATGCAGTTTGATGAACTCTAGAGAGATTTGGCCGTCTTCGGAGCATGGCTGAGGAGGGCCCAGCTGCTGCCGGATGAAAATTATCAGGTTGACAATAATAATAGTAATAATAATAGTAATAGTAATAGTAATAATAATAATAATAATAATAATAATAATAATAATAATTAGGTTATGTTTTTTCTTTCTTTTAGTGTATGTATTTTCCTTTCTAATTAAGTCATAACTTTTTACAGTAATCAAGAATGTCATTAATAAATGAAGGTGAACAGTTCCAATTTTTTGCCCAACTCATTCAAGTTCAATCCTCTATAAATAGGTCCCTCCTTACTCAGTCATTCGTTCTACTACACAGTATTTACTCTTTGCTCTTGTTACACCTTCAACTACTTTCTCTTCAAGGACTTGATAGCTTTTTCCTATCTCTGGTAAGTTTTTTTCTTGATTTTTGTGTAAATATTCGTTGTATATTATATTACATTCAAATTTTTTCTTTTCTTTACTTTTTTTTTTACGTGTGTTTTGTCAACTTATGCGTTTTCTAGATATGGTTGTTCCTGAGTGGGATGTCGCTATTTTACGAGACGTCATGCGGGAACTGCAGGAGGAGGTTCATGACCTGCATTGGGAGTTTGTTTCCGTCAGAGTAAGGATGCTACGGAAGATCCGCAGGCTGGGGAGGGCGCTACTGCTGCTCGTTGAAGATTGGTCGGCTGACCAAACAAATAATAATGATGATAATAATAATTAAGCTTTTTTTTTCTTTTATCTATATATTTTTTGTTGTTTGTTTTATAAAAAATTATGTTTGATGCACTTGACTTTTTATTTCTTATTTAATTTTCATATTGTGTATTTCTATTTCTTAACGAATGACATGTCTACAATTAAGGAATAATTTGATTTCAGTATCAATAGCAAGAATATATGAGTTATCTGTTAGGTTTGTGTGTGACAGGAGCTGTATTTTGTTGTTCGAAACATATTAGTAATCTGATAAAATAGATTATTTATCTGTTGAAACAGATTACTAATCTGGTGCAACAGAATACCCATCTATTCGATTCATATTACGGGTACCTAGAACCCATAAACATGAATCCAACATAAGTCTACTGTTACAATAGAACATTTATCTTGTGCGGCAGATAATGGATCTGTTTAAACAGATTGCTCTTGTATTGCATTCATGTTCGCGTGCAAGCTATTGTTGAAAAAATTACACACTAGCAGTTACCCAGATTCAACTAAAAAGCATAATCTAACTTACCAAAGTCTCCTCTCAAGTAAATTCTAAAGTTGAAAGTGATTTATGAAATAAAATTTGACATAAGAATTTGATCAAAGAGCAGCAGTTGGGGTAACAACAGCAACAACAATGGTCAACAAGAAGAATATGAAGATGATAATGAAGTATAAGATGATGATAATGAATCAGAAGATAATGAATAAAGCAGCAGCAACAATGAACAACAAATATCTCGAAGAGAGAGAAAATAACAAAGAATGAGGAGAGAGAAAAAGGCATCTTTTTCCCTTCGTTTCCTGTTATATATTAACTAACATTTGGATCAAAGTGTAAATTTAAAACCTTGTGGGTTATTTTGAAATTCCCCAAACTTTCTTAAACCATAATTAAGTAATTGTCACCTCTACTCAATTATTAAGACTTATATCACCTACACCTCATTTTAAGTCTCTTTTATCACCTATGGCCCAAACCCCTGAGTAATTATATCCCCATAAATTTTTTGTTCAGCTATTCTTGTTCTTCAAAATATTCTTACTAATGAAGTTTTTCATGCATTCATCCCTCAAGCATAATACTTCTATTCGAAACGAACACAGAGAGGGATAAAAAGAAATTCACTGTATCAGTTGCATCAAAATTAAGGAAATTGTATTAAGTTATGTTGTACAATTACGAGAGGACTAAAATTACAGAGATACAACATGAGATTCGACCTGTGAATTGGCTATAAATGCTTGAGCAACAAATATTTATATTGCAACCATTTAATAATCAATGTATCAATCATGTTAAGGTTAGTGCCTCAAGAGCTGCAAATTAGCTGTACTAGCTGCTAAAATTCAGCTTACAGCTTTAAAGTTGGATTAAGTTTAGGTAAATAAGGTTGCAATCATGCACAATCTGATTTTATAACAGCTACTAATCTTTAGGCAATAATGTTAGAGATATGATA